>NC_072459.1:21819227-21871727 GCF_027596085.1 Anoplopoma fimbria | reverse complement strand
TTAAAAAAAACAACTATTTCAACTATTTTCAACTTTTTTAACTATTATTGACCTACATGACCACATGACAATAAAAACCTGTGCAATACATTACACATTACACTGTGCAATAATAGTTAAAAAGTTTAAAATAGTTAAAATAGTTGTTTTTTTCTCTGTCTGTAAATATAATATTTCAGTTATTGTTGTTTTTTCTACTGTTTTTTTTATTGCTTATTTATAATACTTGTTTTATTTTATTTTTAGCTTGTACTAATAAAGGATTATCTTATCTTATCTTATAGAAGAAGTAGGAAATAGTCAAAGTCCTCCACACTGCAATAATAGTTAAAAAAGTTAAAAAAAATAGTTGTTGTTTTTTTCTCTGTCTGTAAATATAATTTTTATTTGATTGTTTTCATGTTATTCTGCTCTCTAGTTAAAAAAAACAACTATTTCAACTATTTTCAACTTTTTTAACTATTATTGACCTACATGACCACATGACAATAATAACATGACAATAAAAACCTGTGCAATACATTACACATTACACTGTGCAATAATAGTTAAAAAGTTTAAAATAGTTAAAATAGTTGTTTTTTTCTCTGTCTGTAAATATAATATTTCAGTTATTGTTGTTTTTTCTACTGTTTTTTTTTTATTGCTTATTTATAATACTTGTTTTATTTTATTTTTATTTTTATTTTTTATTTTTAGCTTGTCTTCTTCTACTATGTCTCTTGTGTGCACTTTACTCTACGCTGTTGTAAGTCTGCAAATTTCTAATAAAGGATTATCTTATCTTATCTTATCTTATCTTATAGAAGAAGTAGGTAATTTACTCCATTACATTTAGGCTACCTGACAGCTGTGGATACCAGCTAATTCTAGATACAACACAAGCTTAATGTTCGTATAACATAGGATGCATTGTTGATTAATCTAAAAAAAAGTAAGTAGCCAATAAAAGTCAGCTCCGTATGCTACAGACTTAAAATGCTATTAACATATGGATGCAGCAATGATTACAATAATATTCAAACAACAATAACAACACAATTGTATAATTATTTTAATTATTATTATTATTATTATTATTATCATAACTATACATATAATACCCTGAAAGAGCACTGTTTACTCTTGCCAACCAGTCCAACTGGGCCCCCACAGACCCAGAGGTATTTCTTTTCATATCTCACAGGTGCTTTATTCTATCATTCCAATTTTTCATTACTTAATCAACCAATTTGGTCCAAATGATTTCAAACCATTGTTTTCTGTTTTAAATAGTGCTTTTTTAAAAAGTAAAAAGCATCCCAATTCTGCCTATCCAGTTTTAACAGATGGAGCTAATTATCTAGTCCATGTTTGCAATGGTTCTTCATTCAAAGTATCACACACTAACAGGGAGGTAGGGGCACTCTGCCAGTGATTTTGAAAGAGATAAATACAGATGCAGCAGAAGATTTCTTCATGTTGTGGCTGGTTGTTATGGCTCACAGTGCTCTGTGGCGCCCCCCAGAGGGGAGAAGCTGGGATGGGTGGTGTCCAGGAAGTGAAGGGTCTGCAGGGATGTTTATCTGCCTATTTCCTGGTCAATGCTGTTTTCCTGCAGTCCAGGTGTCTGTATATATAGATGTATGTCTCTGTCTCCCCCTCCGTCTCTCTCTCTCTCTATATATATATATATATATAATTATCTTATTAATAACTCTTTACTGAGTAAGCAGCTCAGACAAACAGTATTTGAAGTAAAAGGGACAAGATGTACCTTTTACTTCAAATACTGTTTGTTACCTTTATCTAAACTGCACTTAAGTTACTTTTCACAGCTGAAGATCAGCAGTATTTTCATCCTTCTGTCTACGTATCTATCCATCTAAAAATCAATCAATCAATAAATGAGACCAGAGGAGCAGCTGTAAGTTTCTTTTTTCCTGTGCATCTGTGCCTTTTATTGCAATAATACATCTGCATGTTGATATATATTTACACACACACTCACGCACATACATATACACACTCACATCATCAATGGTCAGAACAAAACAAGAACTTTGGACGATAAGCACCAAAACACATGACATGAGAAAAAAAAAAACACAAATTAACCACCGACTGTCTAAAACCTAGATTGAAATGTACACACACACTTAAACACACATGCGCACATTCAAAAGCACGTTCTGCCACCTCACACTCACGCACACACACACACACGCACACAAACGATCCGACACACTGGACACATGCAGCGTTTGATTCCCCACATGCATGCACAAGAGCAGACACAAGCTCGGGGTTCCCACAAAGAACCGCCGAGATAAGTACTAAAGGGTTTGTTGTTTGTTTTGTTTTTAATTCGATGTCATAAGTGCAGAATCTTTCTTAAATCTTTAACACTGATGATGTTGTAGCTACAATATAGCTAGACTGAACCAAACTGCACGCAACACAGACAGACGGGCCCACAATCTGACATTTACTTCACTATTACAGTAACCTGGTAAAGTCAACATCTCCGGAGGAATAAGGATATATATATCGTTTGAATTATTTTGTCTATATATACTATGTACAGAACATGACTGAGTTACATACTGTAAGATTTAAAGGGGTTTACATTTACACATGGATCATCTTTTTTTTTATACAGCCACAACATATTCACTAAAAGCCTCTCATAGATTAAATTCTTAAAAATATTCAAATACCTTTGTGTCCATTGTACTCTGTTTATTCTGCTCATGTGTTCTGTAAGGATACATATCATACTATCTTTAGCCAGACGGGGGATATGCAACGAATACAACAAATACTACAGCTGAAAAACATACATGGCTTTTTTTGTTGTTATTTTTTCCGCACGATGCACAAAACAGCACTTTTTTTCACTTTTTTTCACTTTTTTTACAATCATCTATTGCAACTTCTTTACAGATAAACAGATTTTTAACTACGACTTACAGTAGTTTGCTGTAATATGTCAATAAGTAAAGTTGATGGCAATGATACAGTGATACTGCCTACTGAAACATGCTGAGATGAAGGGGACTGGTGTGTTCCCCACTTTGACCAGGTGTGTATTTAAGTAGATGGACGGACGGATGGGTGGGCAGACAAGAGGATGATCTCTTTTTATTTCTCATTTTAATTTTGTCCCATGGGTGGTTTGTTGGTGGCGAGGTGTTTGCTTCACTCCTTCAGCCCCTCTACTCGTAGAAGCTGCGGTCACTGGAACGGGAAAAAAGCAGAAGATGTGTTGGTTCAGTTTCCTGTGGGTTGTGTTGCATTACTCCCGACCCCCCCAATAGACTCCCTTTGCCAGAGGGCCCCTTTTGAGCAACCCTACGACAAACTCCAGTGTACTCACACAACACCAGCACAACGCAGGGCGGTGTCTTGAGCAAAATAAAAAAGGACGAGCAGGATTTAACCGGCTATAAAACAAGAACAAGAAGAGAGCCACAATATAACACCATCGCTCATTGATCTTTCCAGATTAATGCACTCATGATACCATGGCGAGCTTCAATCCTCAGACACACCAACCAAATATACTGTTTAAAAGACTTCATTGGTTATCACAACAGCCATTTACCCTAATATGGCCAGGTTAGTGTTGCACCAGCTTTTTGTAAATTCAGTACTACTATGTTTGTGTCATTGTAGACAAAGGGAAGAATCCCATGTTAACAAATTGCTACAAATTTCACAGGACAACTCAAGACGGCTGTGTGATAACAGAAATAATGCAAATTGAATATAATACTGTATTAATCAAATATGACTTAAATAACTCTGATTGATGGACTGTGGCTGACATGAGCATCTGTGTTTGTTTATTTTTAAGACACATCAGAGATAACATGAAACTCATAATTATGATAACCCATAGATAACATGAAACACGTGATTATAATACCAAGAGATAACCTGAAATTTGTGATTACGATAATTCAGAGATAACGTGAAACTCTTGATTACTATGACCTAGAGATAATGGGAAACTCATGATTATAAGATATAGAGATAACGTGAAACTCGTCAGTTCAATAACCCGGAGATAACGTTAAACTACGAAGACTCAGATATAACGTGAAAAACGTGATTACGATAACCCAGAGATAACTTGAAATTGGCACCAGCTTGTAAAGATTTCAGTAATGTGTAAATCTGTTGCTACAAAACATTTGTAGTGTCATCCAATAAAAAGCAATCAGCTATGTCAACAGGGAGTCATTGTAATTGCAGAATAACTGCCAGAAAACTGGGGCTTTGGCATGTTTCAAATTGAGCTGCCAATCCTCTTTAATTGGCATTACGTTGTTTTATACTTTACATGGAGAAATATGTGTGTTTCAGAGATAGTAGTATTCATGCAGTTTAAAATGAGAAGGTAATATCTGCAAACATAAATAATGCCAATTATTCCTTTAGCCTGATATTTTTAGCTTGTTTTGTAACTCAATGTATATTTTTGTGAAGTATAAGTTAGATTCTTCCAAGTTTATCAGTATTAAGCAGCATTTGGATCAACTGTCAGGTTATACAGTACCAGTCAAAAGTTTGGACACACCTTCTCATTCAATGGTTTTTCTTTATTTTTATTTTTTTTCTACATTGTAGATTAATATTGAAGACATCCAAACTATGGGCAAAACACATATTTTAAATTATTAACTAAAATTTAACACAGACTCACACACATGAAAAATAAAAATAAACTAAAAGACCTCTAAGCTCCTTTGTGAGACAGTGAAGGAACACATATGGAATTATGTGGTAAACAAACAAATGCTCAACAAACCAGAATATGTTTTATATTTTAGATTCTTCAAAGTAGTTGAATGAGAAGGAACACATATGGAATTATGTGGTGTCCAAACCAGAATAACTTTTGACTGGAAGGTGTGTCCAAACTTTTGACTGGTACTGTATATGTTTACCTTTTTCTTTTACATATTAACTCAAATTTACTCTTAAATCAAAACCGGTCATATGCTAGCAAGCAAACTTTAGCTTTGTCAGTAAATTTAGTTACCCATGAAGCAGTTACATCTTGCAGTTATTGGATGTAAATATTTTGTAACAACTAATCTCTAAAAAAAGAGTGTATTCCTGTGTGGTTTGCGTGGTGCAGACGTTAATCTCTGTTTGGTAAACACTTTATTAGCTCATAAGTATGCTAAATTTGAATTTATGAAGAGGTGGTGCAACCGATTCCTGGAACCTGTACCTTAAGAAAAAATGAAAAATTATATTAACAATGTAAAAGCTAAAATATGCTGAAAAAACATGATTAACACTCTATGGAATCGCTTATGTTCAGAAATGAATATAATTGAGGTATAGTGCTAATTGCTTGCAACATTAAAATAATGATGAAGGGGGAGTAAAAATGCAATGCCTGCATGACATTTGGAATGTCATGTTACATAAGTTCACAATATAGAACAAAAACTCCCGCACACTGGAGTTTTTGTTCTATATTGTCTACTTAAGGTATTCTCCTACGCACCTGTCGTCCTACTGGAGTGCAAAAGTTTTGCTCTTTTTATGTTACATAAGTTCAACAAATATTATGAATGATAATGTCAGTTGTAGGGGCAGAAATATATACTATGTAAGATACACAGGGGGTACAAATTTCCTTGTAGGAATCCATTGTGCTAATGAAAAAGATGTGAAAATGGAGGGGCAAAGAGCTGGTTAAAGTCAACAAGACTATTTAGCTTAAGAACTAAAAAAAAAAAGCACTGGTTCTCTGCCAAATACACCCAGTGGTTTTACTGATACAACCTTTTCTTCGTCTGATATATGACCAGTAGCTGTGATAGCTAATGTTAGCTAATTCTAGCAAACTTTACATTGATATTGCTGTGTAACTCATACTACTGAGTTAATTTGCTGATTCTTCTCTCTAAGAATGAACTATTATCATGTTAATGTCACTTGTGGCCACAGTGGCAACTGTTGTGACATGATTGAAACCTATACACATGTTCTATTTTTTATAAATGAGACCAAATAAATTGCATTTAGGCGAAGTTAATATGCTCACTCAATCATTAAAGTTAAAAATGATCAGAGCAATATGAACATTCAGGCTGTCTCATTTGGCTAAAAGCTTTACTGCAGTTGTAAATGTTGAATAATAGAATAAGAAAGAAATTGTGCAAATTTATTTGGCGAACTAAATAAAATCACCCAACCCAGTCAAACACTATGAATACAGTTACCTGAAGCTGCTACTGCAATCAAAATCCTAAAGCAGAAAGAAAACAAAGGTGTAAATGCTAATCTAACAGCTAACTGACAAGCTACAGGTTTTTTTACTCCTAATCTTTGCTGGTGGCCTTACCAGTGCACAGCGAGAGCGACCAACAGCATTAAATTCGAATTTGATCGCCTTCGTTCAACCTGGTGATTGAAAAAATAAAGCTGTTAAGGTCAATACTGATTGTAAGCCCTTTTCTGCCATGTTTGGACTTCTATGTGTGCAGTATGGAAATACAGATCGGAGTCTTCATTAATACATGTACTTATGTGTTAAATTACTGAGCCGTGTTCAAAGTACATTCTGTCAATGGTGGTTATAGAAAAAGACAAGCTGACAGGGTAATTAATACAAGGAGAAACATAAAAATGGATGGAGATGAGAATAAAAGAAGAGGGTTTAGGTTGATGGAAGCTGTTGATAAACACTGAAAATGATTTGTGCAGAGCGGTTGTACTCACGCCCCCTCATCCCTGAGCAGAGACAGGAACTTGGTCACTCTGTAATCCTGGTCCATCTAGAGACAGAAACAGAAAGCAGAATGAGAGAGATTGAAGAATCTGGACAATAAAAACAACCGCCAGTAGCCTGGTCTGACTCTCCAGATGTAGGCTGTGGGTATAAGTCTGCCGGTTAGCTTATCTTAGCATAAAGGGAAAAACAGCTGGAAACAGCTAGCCTTGCTCTGTCTTAGGCAAATACTTCTACCCAAAAAAGAAATTTTTTATATAATTTACTCACCATGTGAACCTTCAATCCTTGAAGGAAACTTTGTTTTCTAGCTTGCCTCCAAGGTGAACAAAGAATCCCAAAACGGAGTAAAGTCTAGATGAATGGGGGCCGCTTTTAACACAATAAAACTATATCAAATACCCATTTACAAACTCTAAACTCGCAACCCATCATTGACTTCAATTCATCAAGACTTCTCTCCGTTTTTTCTTGTCCTTTCACCGTGGAGGCAGTCGAGGAAAACAGAGTTTTCTTCAAGAATTCAGTGTAACATGGGGTTAAAATCGATACACAAAGAGTAATTTAGTGGGTGATGACGTATTTCTTTAAGGCAACAAAGACGAGGGCTTATGGTGGCTTTAACGAGCAATGATGTTTAGTTTATTTCAGCAGTCCGAAAATGACTGTATTCCAATCACTATGCAATGTCCTGTTTTATTCCTGTTGTCTCTAGTTTTCTATTGTCTAACACGTCTATCGTCACAGCTTCACTGCTTCGGTGAGTGCCCTTTACCTGCAGTGACATCTCGATGAGCACCAGGAGCTTCTTGATACCGATCCACACTCGTTTCCCTTTGAGCTGATGTGCGATGCTGGCCCGCTCTTTATCTGTGAAGCTCCCCAGCAGCTGCAAAGACAACAAAGACATTAGAGAGGCAGAGATCTTCAATACTACTTTCAAAACCTCCAACCAAACAAAGCAAAATAAAAGCCACTTGTGTTTTTTCAGTACCTTCAGTGAAAGTCATTTTTTTTCCCACACAAAGGATACAGAGTCGGTTCTTTCAAGGCTGTGTGTGCATGAATGTGTGTTCTTGAGAGTGGGGGATGGTAAAGCACCACAGTGAGTGAATACCGCAAAACGAGCTGGCCTTCTCATCACTGATCATTATGTCCATGTTTGGGCGAACAATCGTGAGCATCTTTTTGCCTTCAAGCAACCAAATGTGTTGACTACATTAAAGTGAACCTCTGTGATTGTGTTTGTGTTAATACCTCTAAAGCGTCGACGAGCTGCTCCCCGGTAGAGATGTTGGGGATGTGGATGGTGGTGCTGAAGGCGTCCAACATCTCCATCTCCTGCAGCACGTCCTTCCTGCTGGTGGTGCCGATGATGAGCAGCTTCCGACCCTGCGGGAGAAGTAAAAGCTATGTTTTGTCCTTTGTTTATCACACCGCATGGCAATTTGTACGTGTTGAGCAGGATTTATTGTTCATTCAGGGGCTGGAAGATGTGTCACTTGTGAGTTTCAACAGATATAACCACGTGCGCAGAGTTGATTTTCATTTCAGCAGATTTATTCAGGTTATGGTTGGGTAATTCTGAGTTAAACAAATATACTGTTCCAGCTTTTGTTGATCTAATTAAAAAGAACATGTATCTAGGGCTCCAGCTAAATTGAATTATGTGTTGATGCAGTAAAGCAATAACAGAAAATTAGCACAGAAACAGGAAATACAAACGTCGAAGAAGAAAACTGAAACAGAAAATAAGATATTACAGGTTAGCATTTTGTTATTACCCGATTAATATATATATATTATATATTATATTATTTTATGACAGCTATCATCTTAAAGGAATAAATACGCTTTCTTGCTTCATTGTCATGAAAAGATCCACTCTCAAATCTGTCCTTTAAATATGCCAGCAGACATTGTCATGAAAAAGATCCACCATGCCAAAAAATGGTTCAAATCGTGTTGTTTTCCAGATTAAACAAATTTGTTTGCTTTGTTTAAGCTAAGCTAATCAGCTTCTGCCTTTTTATTATCATCATTCGTACAGACCTGAGAGTGGTATTGATCTTCTTATCTAAATCTCTACAGGGAAAGCAAATATGAATATTATTTTTATCTGGTTGTTATTTTATATCTTTCTTATGTTCAACAATTCCAATGAAATGACCAAAAACAACAGTTGTGTGTTAGTCCGTTTCTCAATAAATTTCTATATCGCAACAATGTTCAACAATGTGGAATATACATGGAATTGAAAAACACAATGTCAATGACCAGCTACGTTTGAATAACCCGGAGCCAATCACGCCTAATGATCAGGTAGAGACAAAAGTGTTTTGCCACTGTTAGCCAGCTAATGTTCCATTGGAAGCAAATGAAAAAGTGGTGTGGGAGCAACCCTGAGTCAGTAAAAAAGTGTGTAGTGACAAAATATGACCCATATGAAAATATGGGTTAGCAGAATATTTACTTTGGTCATCACAGCTGACAGTGTTATAAGATATATTTACGGCTCAGTTTATTTTTTCTCATTCGTATTTTTCCCATTTATTTAAGTATGTCCTGTTTTTTAACACTCACAAGTGGGCATTCATTTACAAGAGGCTGAGAAGCCCTGCTGTATGGTACACACATAGTAATAGTAACAACACGAATTCAGGTTTCAGATGTATTCTGACCTTTGGAGGAGCTTTCTTCAGCAGCACCAGCAGAGCCTGAAGCACCAGGTTGGAGAAACGAGGCCCGATGGGGACGTAGTCCAGCAGACGCTCAATGTCGTCAACCACCACGCAGCTGAGCTGTGACTTATAAGCATCATCGAAGACCTGAAACAGAAAGGATGGAGAGACAAATTATTGAGGAAATGGAAAAACGAAAGACAGGCAGGGAGAATAGTTCCATAAGCTATTGTCTAAATGCAAACGTCTCATTGTTTGCTACCATGCTATAGGGGTTAAAACACATTGCAGCGCTTACCTTTTTGATTGCCTGGCACTTGGAAATTTCAGAAAATCCAATCATCTTGTCTGGAGAGCAGATCTTAATGAAGGGGAACTCCGAGTCCTCTGCAATCTGGGCTGCCAGGGCCGTCTTTCCACTGTGGGGTGGGCCTGGTGTGTGTCGAGAGCAGAGGAGGGGTGCAATTTAGCGTCTGCATGTGTTTGTGTTTGCATGTGTGTGTAGCTACTCAGTGTGGTGAAGGCTGGGGTATCTATTGATTCATTTAGCGCAAATAATCATTTTCTCATTCTGATTTATTAGTTTTTTTACTCAAAGGAAAACTGGTTGATTTCAACGTGGGGTACTTTTCCCATAAATACGGTCATTGTCACTCTATGGGTCGTGCTAACTTTGTGCTCGCAAAACAACTTGTATCAGAGCAAGCTGTAGGCAGCTACTTTCTGTGTCTGATTTCAGTCCTACTCAGAGACAAGTTTTTAAAATGACTCATGCCTAATATGTTGTTGAGTCCAAATTTCTCAGAATCTCTAAAACAGAGGTCAATTTAGCCACATTTATTGGAAAAACGATGGCTTGAAATAAACTGTAATGCAAATTTTCACCATTTGAAAGGAATAAATCTTTGCGTTGATCTCACTGGTCTGGAATATCACAGAAACTCAGGAAATTGGATTCAATCGTGTGCAAAGCAAGACAATATTAGCAAATTTGGCAAAACTGTGAAAACAAATTGATGTGACAACCTCTTTTGTTGGAATAATAGTGCATAAAAGTGTATGTTTTAGTATTTTTTTTGCTGTATTTTTGTGTGTGTTTCTGGTTTCCTACCTTCCAATAGCACAGCCACCAGCGGTGTGCGATCACTGTTCTTGGTCTGCTGCACCAGCAGCTCTCCATCATCCAGGACGTGAGTGACCGGGTCGCCCCATTTGATGATGCCGTTCATGATGTAGCTGGAGTAGTCTTCCTGGTTCGTACCAAACGCCTGGATAAAAAACACAAAGAAGTGTCAGGAACTGCGCTCAGCCTTTATATATTACAGGATTAAACAGTACTCTGTGAACTGTAAAACGACCTGGTTTACGTACAGGTTTGATGTCGTTGTTGAGGGATCCCATGAAGTCACTTCTGGTGACCTGCAGCTTCTCGGCCTTCTCCATGTCCACTTCCACTGTAGATGTGGCCTGGAGAAGAACATACACATGCAATTGCATCAGAACAATGGCAAGTTTAAAGGGGCCTCGACAGGTTTTACATATAATGTTCAGTTAGCTTGTCACTAGGAGTTTGACTCAGCCCGTGAAAACAGTTTTAAAATATCTTCTGTGATGCTGGATGGAAAAAATAATGATGATGCCATGTCATTTTTTAAGACATATTGCAACTAGGAGGCAGGAGATGAATAAAAGGAACTTTCAAGTTGCACAGGAAATGTAAAAAAAATGGTTCATTTTACAGCTTTTTCTGAGGACTCATCTGGAAAAGGAACGACTTCAGTGGAGTTAGTCACGTTATAAAAACTGAGCCACCTCCACTCAACAAACTCCACTTCCTCAAGATTATTTTGCAAAGACTAGTCCCAAAGTCAAGTGTCAACTCTCACGCAAACAAAAAGTGAATTTTCCTGGCTTTTCTCAGTATTTACCAGTTGGCATTATGTTGCCCAAGATTCAGTCATTTTGCTGCGGCTTACAACATTATATTATATGTTTTAATTAGAATTTCAATCTGGACTTCTCAATGCGGTTGCATCCCAACCCAAACCCTAATGCAAGCTTTGAGTATTTGAAAGTGCAGATTGACCTTGATGTGTCGGTTCATGGCGGTGGACTGAGCGGCCCTGACCAGACCCTCCAGCTCCGCACCGCTGTAGTTCTTGGTTTCGGCCGCCAATTCCTTGATCTCAACATCGGGGGCAAGCAGGCCGAAGCCTCGCATCTTGTTGGTGTGGATGGTCAGGATCTGGACACGCCCCTTCTCATCAGGCAGACCTGGAGGGGAGAGGACGAGGAGGAGAGGCGTGAGGACAAGATGGACACGGGAATGGAAAGGAAAAAGGAGTCGGGAGGTCATTGGGAGGGAGGGATGGGGTAGGGTTGATAATAAAAGAATGGGAGGAGTGAGGAAAGAAGGGAGGAATAATGGGAAAGATCAGAAGAGGCAATACACATGTAAAGGTCAAATTTGTGAAATGTCCTTAATATGGATGTCTCCATGCTGCTTAATTGATCAAGAGAGAGAGAAAGAAAGAAAAGAGGTCTTGTAACACTCACTAATTTCCATCTTGACCTCAAATCTGCCAGGCCTCATCAGGGCATCATCTATCAGGTCAGGCCTGTTGGTCATACCTGGAGAGAAGGAGAAAACAGCAGATATTGAGAGAATGGCAGATGTATGTAAATGATGCTGTCTGATATTTACTGTATGAAATTCATTGCAGATGCATATAATAACAGGAGAAACCGATCTTTTGTGGAGCAAATATACATATAACGTAGTCAAATAAATGATGTCAATAATATTTCACACGCATACCTTGATAAATGAATAATTCTTAGCTTAAAATAAAAATAAAAAGGTATTTTCTTGAAATATAATTTAGTAAAATAACGGCAAAAACTTTCAAAAAGTTTAAAATAAAAGAGGAAACAGTATTGAGAGGATTACCGTCTGATTGGGTTCTTTAATGGTGACAATTAAACGGTGCTCTAATACAGCATTTCTATCATCAGAAAATGCCATCTGACACTTAAATTGTAAGACAGAAAATGTATATCACTTGGAGGTTTTCATTGTGGGACCTGTTTCACGAAAAGTGGTTTGCGAGTACAGCTTGTGTGCAGATCCCAAATGGAGGCAGCATCATTTTTTTAATAAGTGATTGTTGCATGCAAGCTGCAGAGTCCTGCAGGGCTCTCACATGCTCATGCAAGAGTCACAAGTTTGTTCCTTGTTTTGATCTGTTATGTGTAATACGGGTCTCTGATCAGTAGAATGTATCATACAGCTGGTGAGGATATTAAATATGGCGGATTAATGCCCTCTGATGCTACTGACCGATGACCAGGATGTTGTTAAGTTGCTCCACGCCGTCAATCTTGGACAGCAGCTGGTTGACCACGGTGTCGTGCACGCCCGTGCTGCTGGCGCCTGTGCCTCTCTGCTTGCAGATGGCATCCAGCTCATCAAAGATGATGATATGGAGGCCGCTGTTGGCTCCCAGCTGGAGACCGGTCGAGTTTAAAAATGATTACTTCAGTTTTTTTTAGTTGAACATATCAAAAAAGCACATTTAGAGTATCTCCTCACCCTCTTCTGCTCGTCCTCTGCGTCAGCAAACAGTTTGCGGATGTTGGCCTCAGACTCTCCAACGTACTTGTTGAGGATCTCGGGGCCGTTGACGACCTTGGGCTCGCGGGCGTTGAGCATCTTGCCAATCTGCCTGGCCATCAGTGTCTTACCACAGCCAGGAGGCCCAAACAGCATGATGCCCTTCACGTGCTTACACCCTGGGAGGGAAGAGAAAGGGGGAAAAAGTAAGATGGGGGTGAGGGAAAAGTGCAAGAAGTATCAAAAGGAGAGATGTAAGAAATTCAAGAAGTCAGAAGAAAAAGCGAGGAAAGGAGGAGATAAAGATTATGAATGTTATAAAAGCCAGAGGGAGAGGAAACCAAATTAATAAAATGAATCATAAAACCAAGGAATATTATGCTAATGTCTGTCTCTCTCTCTTTGTATGAGGAAAAAATAGCTGCTGTTGTGACTAACCTTATTTCCTCTTTTGTATTACTGTATATTAGATGTTGCTACGGTGGGGAATATGCAGTTTACACAATACTAGCAAAGATAAGTTATGCAAACAAATTGAAATAAATAATAATAGAAATATATTATTTTATCAAAATAACTTTCTATGACGGTGAATTATGGCCATTATAGGTTAAAAAAATGTTGCCTTGGGAGGGGGATAATATTAAGTCGTACATTTATGAGAACAAAAATTTAATTCTCCAAGACTTTTACAAGAAAGTTTTTTTCTCATGAATTTACAACTTCAATTTCGGAAATTCTTTTGTTTGTCTTGCATTATCACTATCCTCCCTCCGGCTCTGTCGCCCTCATAACGTTCATTTGCTGGTTGAAAAGACAATGAATTTACAGTCAAATTGAAATAACAAAAGAAAGTTCCTGCATTGCACACACTATATGGCATATTAGGCAAGAGAAAGATACAACCTCATAAATAAAGAGAAGAAGAAACAAAATGACAATTGTCTCATAATAAGCCAATCAAAGGATGGTGGACATACAGTACATTCTCATCAAACAAAAAAAATATCCATTAAGCTACGGCAGTCTGGCATGGTAAAAAATATGAAAAGTCAATCAGAGTGAAGATAAAGAGGGTTTCTCACCCATCTGCTCCACAATGTCTGGAGGGAAGACTCGGGAAGCAAAGGCTCTGCGGAAAATGTCGGAGAATTCCCTGTCCAGACCTCCAATTCCCATCTTCTCAAAGTTCCATTCTGGGTTGATGATGGTCTGTCGGGCCTCCTTGGTCTTTGCCTTACCTGTTGAAAGACATAGGGGAGCTACTTAACCTGAAACTCCAGATATATGTTTTTAAAGCGAGTGACTGCTTGACGATAGACTAAGATATGTTAAAAAGTTCTGAAAATAACCATGTTTCAGGATGTTGTTGGATGGGAAGGAAAAGGGGATTTCTGTAACTCAATAATTAATTAAAAACCCTTATAATAAAGCTAAGTTTGGTCTTTAAATCCTTCTTGGCTTTTTCCTTATCAGACTTTGTGGAAGACGATGCATCAGTGAGAGAATACTGTAGTGTTCTTACTGCCATCTTGTGGAGGAAATATATAAGGGACTGTTGCATGATGGCTCCACAGTCTTCATATTGTTCATGCAGCACCCTGAGTTTACCATGATGGTTGTGCAGCATTGATTCACAAATAATGCTGAGAAAAACAGCTTCTGACCATAGTTCCTGCTTTGATTCAGTGACATATTGTCCTTTTATTAGCCCCCTAGATTCCAGATCCTGAGGTCAATTATATTTTGATAAGATAAGGAACGTACCAACTAGTGTGAGGGATGAACTCTCTGCCTTCTCAAAGATCACCTGGCTGTTACCCACCATCAGTCCGATGTCGATCTGTCAAAGAAAACAGAGTTATAATCAGTCTCCATTCAGAGAAGTGGCATATATTTAAACAAAGACTTTATGCATCAAATGATTCATCTATTTATTTCTACGCCTGTGGTGATTTGTCCCTCTGCCCTCCGTAAGCCAGAGATCACTGTTCAACTATTTGACAAACACTTGGCCATATTTGCTCTGATTGGTATTGAAATATTTCCCTCCATCTACTGATGATACATGTAGAATATGGCCCCAACGGATAAAACATGTACAAGAGTGGAAGCAACAACAGTACCTACTTAGTTTTTTGCAGCATGTCTGGTTTTGAAGCAAATTACTCCTAATGATTTTGCAATGTTTCTGCAATTCTGAATACATTTCTCCTCATGCTTGAGTTTTCACTGTTTAATATCTTGTTGTATTTGATGCATTTTTTCATCTGGAGCAATTTTTTTTTAGTATCAGTAGCATTTTTCCTTTTGAAGTACATTTTCTCTCAATGTGTGCACTTTTGCGTATGACTGCATTTTGTCCTAAGGGGCCACCATATTAATGTGCATTGCTAAATAGTGAGTGTAATGCAACAAATCTCTTTAATGCTTCTATTCCCTTGACTCCAGATTATCTCCACACCATTTTATTTCTCATAAGCAATTCAATTTCAAGCTGTAGGTATTAACTCGAGTTTAATTATTGAGGGCTATGTTAGTCCAGTTTACAAGTAACATAGTTACCATTCCCTCATGACATTTTGAGCGTCAAATACTTAAGTTCCTGGATTCTGCTAAATGTATGCATCAACTTATGGGGGAAAAGTATTTATTAATGTGAAGGAAAACACCAGGTGAGAATAAAAAATGTAAAGATTTAATGGAAGATAATGCAGTAAAGCTTTCAAGCATTCTGTTTTGCTTTCAAATAGTGGAGCTTCTACAGTGTTGTCTTTTTCTTTCTGTTGTATGGCGGATTGCAACCATCACATTACCGGAGGCTTTGGTGGGTCGATGAGTTTTTTAGTACGTGTGCACAAAATTGCACACATACTAAATATTCAGGGGGACTCGGAAAGATTAGGTGTCCCTCTATGTTCTTTTTAGAAAAAACGATCTAACAGTACAGGGCGGTTAATCTATTTCACAAAAAGTCTAATTTTAAAAAAGGCCTGTGAATGATGACCACAGGCCAAGCATTGCAGTCAGGTACCTTTTGTTTCTTTCCAGAAGGTGGTTCTCCTCTGAGGATGCTGGCATCCATGGCCTCGATATCTTTTACCATCAATCCAAACAGCTTGTCGCAGAAACTAAACACCAGCTGAGAGACGGAGAAAAGCAAGAGGATGATCAAACAACCTACAGGGCAACATCCAACAACAAGGAACAAAGCAAAATGTGTGTGCATGAGATATTTTGTAGGTTTGTGGATATGAACCTGCTGGGTAACAGAGAAGCTCTGGTTGTTGAACTGTTGGATAAACTCGGCGGCCATCTTGTCTGAGTCGTAGGGTGAGGAGTCAGTACTCTTCTTCTGCAGGAAGTCAATTTCGATTGTCATGGCGCCAATGCACTGCTTTGACTTGTCAAAGTTGTAGTTGGCCACTGAGGGGACAGACAAATTCAACATATAAGATAGATAAATACAACATTTTGTTTAGACTAGCACACATTGTTCAATATTAGAGTGGGAGGGTGACTGTTTGGAGCTTGGGGTCTTTTATTTTTGCCCAATGCAAAACTAAAAACAAATAAGAAAATGTGCAAGGAATGGTTTAAATAGTGCATTAATGTAATGCAAAAGTTAGCATATCCAGCTACCTAGTTTACTGCCTGCAGTAGCTACCTAGCATGTTGCTTTACTAAAAGGCAGTATTTAGCATATCGTTCATCACAACTAGCGGTAATATTTTCCTCAACTATGTGGTAGGCAGTCTCAGATGCTATCAAAGGTTTTGGTAATGCTAGCAGCTCTGTCCTGGTCTTCACTGGATGCATGTAGCCACAAGTGTGTATTTAATAGGCCTTACAGGGTTCTTGTTTTAATGCAAGTAAGCTAGAAACAACAAAAACATCTAAATGTTTGCAACCATCTTATGGAGTGAACATTACTTTTCTGGTTCAGAAATGAGTAGCTATGGAGGTCGCTAATGTCATAGCTAATGTCCTTTACAGTAAAATAGCTATTATGTTCTGTTTGTAGCATGTGAAGCAATCAAATAGAGGATGTTATACCTTCCACTTCCTGGCCAATGGAAAGACCGGCCCATTTCCTCTACAAGAGAGACAGAATACAGAAAGATAAATAAAGGCAGAAACAGTATGCTAATTAGCAAAGTGTGTGAGAGTTGCTTATGTGTGTGTGTGTGTGTGTGTGTGTGTGTGTGTGTGTGTGTGTGTGTGTGTGTGTGTGTGTGTGTGTGTGTACCTGTGGCAGGCTGAAGGCGATGCTTCCAGGTGCCACCGTGTGGTGGGTCTTCACTGTGAACACAAACTTGTGGTTGGGTGTGGTCTTCACAGTCACATGTCTGCAGAGAAAGGAGGCAGACGCTGGTTATTTATTACACATGGCATAATGAATTTTGGTGTCACTGATGTTATTACTAAATGCAATGTAACACTGCTCCCTCATCTTAAAACCATTTGGTCGTATTTGACCTTTCACTATTTGATCTTCTTTTCCACTCTGCTTTAACCTCAACTTTACTATAACTACCCTTTTTTATTGTACTCTTCTGTGGCATGTTAATGGTAGAGATTAAAGCTGATTATTTTTGGGCCATGACATGGTTTACGTTTGCACAAACAATTTATTTTTATACATCCAGCTGACATGAAGCTACATTAGCATGCTTTTAGAGTTTTGTTTTTTGGCCGCCTGACAAATATGAGTCCACTATTCAGTCTTCCTTTTGCTATGGTTTGGTCTCGACCAACTCTTGAAGGGAATATGTGCCTCTTTATCCGTTAAGTACACTACTATCTTCAGAAAGCTAGTTGCTAACGTTGTCTGTCTGGTCCTGAGCAGGTAGCTTCATGCCCAAAAACCAAGGCAAATATCCAAAATACAAAAGGAATCACATTCACCGGGATGACAATATTCTCCTTTCACATTATATATTTCATGTTGATTAAAACCATTGGTAAGTGTAGCTTTAATTTATTTATTCAAACACACCACTGATCTTTTTACAGCACTTTAGTTCACATCTCTGTAGGTGAGCAATAAGCAGCAACATATCAGTGTGTGTGCAGACAATATTTAATTGGCTAACTTCACAGAGGAATTATTGATGAGTTGCAATTGGTTAATCTGTGATGGTTGCTAGGATACTACTGCCTTCCTCTCACATAAGGCACCGTCACAAGGATCATCAAGAGAGTTTGTTAAAATTCAGAGTTTGAATAAAAACATTTTAATATTGATGCCTACTGTAGGAATGCATTACATGACATCATTGCAGTAGGTATTTAACACCTTCATTTTAAAGTGTTACCTTGTTGCTAGGCTACAAGAGAAATGTCTTTAATATTTTTCCAGCTGACTATGAAAACCTGCATATACTGATTACCAGATATATAAAAAAAAATCAACAGTTTTCAACCTAAAGAAATATATATTGTTGTTTCAAACTAAAAACATTATGCACAGCATCCTACTGGTGGCACCAACATTGCTGCTTCCTATTTGAACTGAGATTAACAATTATCATTCAAAGTTTCTGTTTGAACTATTACAGTGAGGGTATGAATGTTTTTGCAATAGATTTCATATATTTATAATCTGTAATTGCCCCTCTACTTTGTGTTTTCTATTGTTCCCACGCTGGATTCTTTGAAATTACCTACCCAGTCATAAAGGGATATACAGGAAATTATGCATTCATGTGCTTCAGAATTAAATCTTCACAATTTTATCTTACTTATACAATCTTTATTCACTGATCAGGGATCAGATCAGAATTCTTTCAATTAGCTTCAAAGGGCCTGCTGGCATTAATGTTTGCAACTTATTTAACTTTTATTGATTTCATTTTTCTTATCATCAGGTTGTTAACATGGTGTCTTTTTACATTTAATTCTTGCACCTTTAGTTTTTTCATTATTACAACATCCAGCAAAATAATCATGATAATCGCACGCTGCAAATCTTGCCGTCTCATGTCAGATTAATGATTGTGACATTCTGGATGAATGACAGGGCGATAAGGTGGGTGGATGGATGGGTGAGTAAATGATCTGGGAGATGGCCCATTGAGGGGGCCTGTATTGACAAACGCATGGATGAAAAGGCGATAATGATTACTCACTGTCCTGACTGCAGATCCTTCTCGCTCACCACGGCACAATTAGTCAGCGACAGCTCATCTGTCGGGCATCGGGCTGCTTGCATGGTCTGAGAAGAGGAGGAGGAGGAGGAGGAGGAGGAGGAGGAGGAGGGGTGGAGGAGCGTAAGAGCAAAACATTTTAAAATTCCACACTTTTACCAAAGATGTTGTACAACTCGCATAGAGATCAGTAGTTCTATTTTGTTTCATCTTTGGTGAAATGTTATTTGAACATTTGAGAGCTTGTATTGTGTCAAACAATCTGCAGGGTTATTCAGCTTATTTGTTGCTTCACCCACAAATTACATTATTTACTCCCAGCATTGACAGAACATTCTGTGTTATATGCAGGTTATGTACAGCCTGAGATAAATTATACACTTGTAAAGTTGCAGCCAATTGGAAGCAATCTATTGGTATTCCAACAACAGTATAAATATGACTAAATTTGGGCTTAAGTCTTTAAATTTATTACATCCATTATCTTTTACTATTCAGCTTAAAAACATGAATTCCCCTACTGCCATAAAAATGTGAGTTAGCGGGACTTAGTTTGAAGAATCTGTTCAAATGAGTGATTGAGTGAGTTTTGAAAATAAAAAACAGCTGATTGATTTATATTGAAAAAAAATAATCAATACACGTCTAAAAATAAGCTGAATCACCAACTGTTTAGTCACGCTGAGAAACATTACAGACAGATTCACTTTCCCAGAGTTTTTGCAGAGTCAGCCCTTCTTTTGACATGTAAACATTTGAAAAATGTGTCTTCTTCTCAACAACAAACAAGTCTGTTTCCATTCACTTTGAAAGAAAAATGTATAAATGCAACACACAACCTACATAATAATATTTTTGGCCACTTGGGGACAGCAAAAATAAGTTGTGAACACAACACAGACATTTGATCTTGCACCTTTTAGTTTGATATGATGACTGTGCTAGCAAACAGTTGCTTGTTTATACACCCAGCAGTTAAAATCACAAGATTAGCATTCATTTACAGGTGTTCCTCTGGCCACCTGCCAAGCACAGGGGGGATATTTCTTGGGAACAACTTTTGTTACTGTAAGCACATTTTACTGATTATACTTTAGTTTTACTTTAGTAGGATTTTGCATCAAGTCGTTTTACTTGTAATAGAGTCATTTAAGATGAATGTATTAGTATTTTGCCAAATTAAATGATCTGAATAGTTCTCCAACCAGTGTAGAGGATTTAGTTAGCAAGAGTGAACAGTGATGACGTTTACACCTCCATCCTATAATTAGAAATGTGAGAAGAATCAGCAGAATAAGCAAAAGGGTTGACAGCGCCCCCTTGTAATATGATCACCCCCAGGGGATCCAATCAGGTAATACAACCTGAATTAGGCACCAATTGATTTGCCTTTTACCCCGACTTTCCATTTAAGCCTCTAATTCTTTATCTTTTAGGAGTCTCAAGTACTTTGCAGGTATGCTAACAACACGCTGCCATGTTCTCATTTCAACATGTATTGAAAAGCCTTGGCAGTAAAACCGTCTCTGCAGGTCGGGAAGATTGGTACAGAAAAATCTGCAGCAAGGTTCAGCAGATAAAGGCATTCCAATGCACATCACTGCAAATGGTAACCATGGTAACTGCATTAAGCAATCAGCCAGACCTCAGACCATAAATCGGGCTTTACTGCTGGCAGGTTTATCACAGACTCGTTTAGCACAGTCGCTCCGAGGCAGCAAAGGTTACCCTGCCACAAATTGTTTTAAGTAATTTGGTCCAGCGAGACCTGCTCTCACTGTGGACACTGATTCCTCCTCCGTGTTTGATCTGTGTATTGCATCAACTGTTTTGTTAAAAGCTAAAAACGATATAGCAGTTTGACGACATATACTGGTATAACCTCCTCTCTTGTAGAGCAACATAACATCTTTTTTTTTCACTATTAATAAAGATCTAATAAACACTAACATTAACACTAATATTTCAAGAGTGAGTTTCTGTGTCCAGAGTTCTAGCCTTGGATGTGGCTAAAAATAATGTAATTTTGTAAATTTCAGAAGTGAGGTCCAATACAAAAATGTTGGCATCAGATTTCATAATACCAGTGAGGAAAATGATTGATTGATTGATAGAAAGTCAAGGTGTTTACTATTCAGCTTTCCTTTGGGGTTGTAGGTCAAAATGTTCCCTCTTTTAGCTCTGTTTTAGGTCTCCACCAACTACTGCGGTAAATATTGGTTTCTTTTATCTTTAGTAGGCAACTGTGTCCGCATGCTGTTTAGTACTGAGCAGGTAGCATACAGAAGCTTTTTTACTGAAAACAGCTTGAAAGGTGAGGGTGAAACAAAACAGTAAAGTTGCAGGCGGCACAAATAAACAATGAGCTGACATTTTCCGTAAAGCCAAGGGGGAGCTGCAGATTTGTGGGATAATTCTCTGCATTGTCGCATTGTTTTTACATGTACAGTATGTGTTAATCCATAAAGCTGGATGTAAACAAATATCCATCTAAGTCAGAGCATTTTGCAACTTGCAAAGCTGCTGCCTCTGCACCAAAAAAACACAGAAATGCTTTCTAAAAGCTGGATTCGGAGGCCATGGATAGACAACAAAAACTGTTTCCAGATCCAGATTACAGGCAAAATCTGGTTACCAACCAATTATTTGCCAAATCCCCCCTCGTAAATATCTGCCAAATCCATTCAGAATCTCTACAGATTCTTTGCAAGAAGTAGAAATAGACAATTAATGACCACACTGTTGACAAAAACACTGGTAACAAAGTGCTCAGGCTTTTCTCTATGTTTTTTTACAGCCACCTGGTGTAGTAAATGAGACAAAGTGGCAAACTAGATTTGTAGCAGCTTCTCATTCCTCCATCATGACTTGTAGGCCAGCTGTTGATTACAGATACATTGTCTTTATTAATCAATCAGATGTAAATGCAACCCATTCGCCAGAAAAAGATTTGGCATTATACATTTCTGCAAACTCTGAGGTACGTTTACTGTGGAGGTTTCTGGACTAAAATTACATTTCATTAATACGTTTCAAACCAGCCTGGTATCACGCTGGCAAAAACACACAATGCCTCATGGTTAACGCTGTGAGACACTTGGTTTAGGCAACTTCTTTGTTGGGGTTCGAACAAAGATCATGGTTTGTGTTGAAATTATAACGTAACCACGTAAGGTAACAACAAAGGGTAACAAGGTAATCTAACAATTTACCCTAACAACGTAACCTAACAACGTAACCTAGCGATGTTACCTAACAACGTAACGTAATATCTTGAATAAATAGCACCAGCCATTAGCAGACTTTCTTACGTAACAGTGTCCTGGGTGAAAGTTCTGTGTTTGTTCGACCCATACACCACACATCCCATCCGCCCTTAAGGGACTTTCTTGCATTTTATACTTATCCCACGTCACTTTCAAAAACACCTGCTCCTTATAGAGTTTCTCTGTTCGAATGTAAAAAGTTCCACATTAAAAAAGACAACGTTCACATTCGACACATCTGTTGCTTGCAGTAGCGTACAACACCCCAAAAAGAATTCCTTGCGACTTGGCAGGTAAATGGAGAATAAAAATCTAGCTGATCACTGCATCCTGAGGCATTCTGTGGAATATCTATCTATCTATATACATAAATAGATAGATAGATAGATAGATAGATAGATAGATAGATAGATAGATAGATAGATAGATAGATAGATAGATAGATAGATAGATAGATAGATAGATAGATAGATAGATAGATAGATAAAGTATTTTGTACACTGACTGTGTATTTATACATAATCACGTCAGAAGACAATAAATATACAGAAACAGAGTGACAAACCGGTTGGAAACACTGCAATGCTGGCGTTGTGCCCACATCACCTGCTGCCCCGTCGTCTGGCCAGACAGAGGTGAAACAGAGCAAGACCAGTGTGTCAAAAGCCTTAAAGGGGCCTTTCACTCGTAATAAATGTCATTTCTATCTAGATTGTTTAAATCCATGTTTTTTAATTTTATTTTTGGCCACTTCGAAGTTGAGGAAAAAGCTGTAAACACAACATCGTCAAATCATCACCTTGTAGAGTTGTTGTCGTGAAGGTTTTTTTTGTCTTGGGACTACGTGTGCTAATTAGCTCCTGATGCTGTTAAGATCAGTCCCGAAAAAAATAATAAATAAACAAATAAATAAAACATTGCCTTTTTAGTATGATTCATTGAAATGAATTTGCAAATATCACAAATATTATCATAGATCATTAAGTAAACCCATTATCTGTTTAAAAGGGGAAGCCATAAATTGGAGAATGAAAAACATTTCCCCTGTGGAACACAATATAAATACATGATTGAAAACATTTTGTGTTAATGGAGATGTGCCATATTGCTTTCAGCGTGGGAAGGCAAGGTGTCACAAAAGCCAATATGGATGAGAGAGAGGGCAGTTAAGAGCAAAGGTATAATGAAATACTTGGAATATAAATAAACGATTGCCATGGCTTATCTGCAAACTGCAGTCCCATATGGGCTACCCTAGAAAGCTTCCGGGTAACCTAGAAAACAGTGAATATCAAGTATCATAACATGGTTTATTTCAAACTCAAGGCAATTAATTTGAAGCAACGTTTATCTTTTGCAATCAGACATCAGAGAAAATGATATACACTGAAAGTGAAACACCTACAATATTCTATAAATCATGTCTGGGTTTTCATATTTGACTGAGTTATGATAGTTATGAGAGAAGGAATGTGTATTTTGATACAAATGTGCAGCAATCTGTGTCACAACCACTGCTGCTGCTACAACTACAACCACAATAACTAGAGATGTTTATAGGGAGGTTTTGATACATTTATAACAACACGTTCTCACTCCCAATTCATCACATACGAATGCTTGGTCAGGATCCTTTGGTGTCATTTTTCAAAGTGCAGGATAGTCTGACGGACTTTAACTAATGGTTAACCTTATGTATTTGACGCAAGTTAAGTAAGTTACGTATGTGACATCACTAAAGTATGTTTCATTAGTACTTGGTTAAGTTTAGGGACAAAACTATTTGGTTAGGTTTCAAAAGATTACAGTTTGGGTTAAAATAAGTGTGTTTGTACATAGCCTAAGTTACGGCTGTAAGTTAAGTACATTACATACTTGAGGCAAGTACGTTATGTAAGTTGTAAGTAACTTGAGTTAAGTATTATACGTACGTGACTTAAGTTAAGTAGGCTGCTGTATGTAAGTTGTACGTTAAGTGATTTACAATAAGTCAATGTTGACCTTGCACGGGACCAGAACAGCAGTCTCCTGGGTGAAGGTCAAACCCATCCATCTACCCCGACCACCTTCCTAGACGGTTTTTGTCTTTCTTTATACTACATTAGTTGACTTCCTCCTTTACTGCAGTCATAATTACTACGACCACTAAAGGCAACTGATGCCCGAGGGATCGGTGGATCTTCATAGTTTTATGCATAGGGCGACCGAGCTTCTGTGTTTGACGAGTTGGGAGTGAGGAGAGGTTGTTTTTCTTTATTATTATAGAAAGCTAAACAAACAGGAAGTAAGGTAAAGGTTGAAATAACTTATTGTCAACCACTATTATTTTTCCCACGGCATTATTACCAAATTCCTTCAATATAAACCTTCATTTCACATTTGAGATCTTAGATAATAGCAAAACATGGCTAATGTGCTATAACACCAATCTACTTCTCTGGGTGGTATTCAGTATTCAGACTAACTGCCTCCTGAATCAAAATGGAACAAATCCATTTTGTTCTGGGCTTCAGAGACTAAGCATTCTGTGAGAGATGGGGTGCGACTATGGAGTTGATTAATGGATGCTAATAAGTACATTTCCATTCTGTCAGCAAATGAGAAAGCTTGACATTGCAGCTCACTGGATTGCAATAGTGCCAGACCTTCCAGGGTTGTTGCTAAGTGCATGGTTGCCTATGGATTTCTCCAAGGTGCAAGCTGCCTATCCAGCCTGCATCTTGGGGACGGAAAGCAGTAACATTCTCCAGTCAGAGAGCCAGAAACACGCAAATGTATTCCACGTGACGAGGAAGAGGGCATCTGTTTGAAAAAAATTTAACTAGTGTGTATCCATACATACCTTGAAAAATATTACGACCTTGTGGGCGCCAGCGCGGGCAAGCAGAGAGGAAGGACAGAAGACAGTATTTGAGACGGAGGGGGACTTAAAAGCTTCATGCACATGTATGGGTTCTCTCATGCAAGACAGACTCAGATGATGAGATCACCTTGGGATGGTGTCAAGCGCATGCAGACCAGAGTTGGGGTTTATTTTGATTTTTTTCCAACCAGAAAACACATTTTTGTTATCTGGGTATTTCTTTGCCGAATTCGAAAATGACACCCGAAACCTCAAAGCGGTCGGATGATGAGAGCTGTATGCACAGTGCCATGCCAAACATACACTGTTATGTTTATTATGAAGTTGTATCTCGATGTATTAGAGGCAGAATGACAACAGTCTTACTAAGGTATAAGACATGGATGCAAGAGAAAGGAATCAGCTGATTCAGCTCTCCAATGGGTGAACTGTTGATGGATGAGGGTGAAAATGTCATAACTGTGACCGTACTGGGAATGGGAACCTTTACCGTGATTTGTCTTTATGGTAATTCGCCTCCACATTTCATTCAATCAATGAATCAGTCAATCAGGGATGATTACATTTGGTTTGGGAAGGGCAGTGATTCACTCCAGTGCTAGTCCTGTTATTGCTTTGTGTTTTGTCTACCGTTGTGTTGTTAGGACGCTTAGGACGGGATCAGTTAGCATTAGCCGGCATGCTCAAACAGACAAGAAATCACATGTAGTGGAACAGTGTCAGAAATACATTTTAAAAAAGCCATGTTAGCATCAGATGTCCTGCATGAATTCCCTGTTTGACTTCCTGCTCCAGTTTCTGTATCTACCTTTGCCAGAAGGAAACTCTGAGTCACCTCTGACAGCTCTTTAAAGTCCAGAGAAACAGAGATTTCAAGGAAAGAATCCTTGTACGGAAACCAAATTATTATTTCAGCATACTGTAACTCCTTGCATCTGTGTATTGTGAAATCTAGGTAGTGATTGGCTTGAAATAAAATCACAGAGCTTATATAATTCATATTTAGGTTATGAAAGCATAGTATGACTCATATGTTAACTGAATAGTAAGACATTTTGGGAAACACCCTCATTCCTTTTTTCGCAGAGAGATTGATTGAGATGATTGATACCACTCTCATGTCTGTGTGGTGATTATGTAGCGACTAACTGATTAGCTTAGCTTAGCATAACGACTAGAAACAGCTAGACTGGCTCTGTCCAAAGGTAACTAAACCTGCCTCCCAGCATCATTAAAGCTTACTAATTATCAGGTTGTATCTCTGGACTAGTAGCTTCCTGGAGCCTCCACTGGTTGCCAAGCAACTGGTAGTCAACCACTTTTAGTTTTCAGACTTTTATGCAGTGAGTCCTTTAAACAAACATTGTATAACATGTTAATTCAGAGGTAGTGGAGGTTGGATTTTGTTACCATCAGACAGACTCAAGGCTAGCTGTTTCACCCAGGTTTACAGCCTTTATGCTAAGCTAACCTAACGTGCTACTGGCTTCAGCTACGTAATAACAGTACAGTCATAAGAGTGGTATCAATCTTTTCATCTAACTCTCAGCAAGAAAGTGTATTTCACAAAAAGGTTGAGCAGCCACCTAAATGTTTTGCAAGAGATCACAGCTATGTAGCAGTGTAGATTTTAAATGAATTGCTAGTATTTCCCAGGATCTTTTGACATTAAGAATGTCCTTCCTTTGTTCCATCCATCCATCTGTTTTCCTGTGCTTCCTTCCATCGTCCCTCCTTTCTTTCCATTATTAAAATATTTACAATAGACTCTCGTCTTTTAAAAAAGTGTGTTCTGACTGCATCCTGTCAGTGGAGAAAATAAAAGGCTTCAAAGGTCTCTCTGTTTGATCTACTAAGAGAAAATACAGCGTCAGCCAATGTCTTCATTTTGTCTGGAATGCTGTTTTAGTTGCTCGGGTGTTTCTTTTATTTCTTTCAAAGCTGCTCTTCAGTCTCTCTAAATCTACTGTAAGTTAAAGCAATGTGTACTTTGAAAAAGCAACTTTTTTTTTACTGCAATCTTTATGTCTTTATGATGTCTCCAATTTCCTGCACCCAAAACATCATCTGGAAAAAAATGTTGCATGTCTTTCTGTGAAATGGTTTTGGTGTCGCTCTGTAATCAGTTAATGCGTTCATTCAACAACATCATTATCACCAGCAAAAATTTATTTTAAAACCCTGATTTAAATCCAGCTCTTGAAAAATGGAAAGACTATTTTTTCCTATGACTAATCTTTCTGTCTTCTTCCCTTAAGCCTGTGACAAATATGTGGTATGATATCCATTTTTTCAATATATTATTCCAAAAGGGTTATGTCCGTGCAGTCTGTGTAAATCTGCATAAGCAGGGAGTGTCCGAATAAAGATTTGGTAACTCCCCTCGCTCGCTCTAAATATTCTAAGCATGCCATTAAATTATTCATACTGCTGTGCCTCGAGGGAGGTATCAAGTCAGATGCTGCACTGGCAATCAATGGGTAACGAAACTCTGCTGCGTCACAGAGTGGGTCAGAGTGGGTCTGTGACAAAAGGGGGTCTCATTACTGGTGCATCACTTGCAACCGATATCTGCCCCTTCTCAGGGTCCGATAAAAAAAAATGCACTCAAATAATAATTTTCTCTGCAATATATTAACCGTAGAATGATAACGAAGAAAGAAAATATATCTGCCTGCTGGGATTTGGTTGTTCCTGGTCACATGACATGCGGTGCTCGCTGCAGCGTTCCAAAATTTGAACTAGTGTTATCTTGGGGCACAGACGTAGATCCCTGAAAAATAGTTGCTTGCACCTCGGTGGGCATCGCTCTGGTTTCAGAGAGCGCCTTCCACATATTTGATTGCAATTGACGGTAAGAAATAGATATCAGAAAAATAATGTGAAAACAAATTTGTTCCATCTAAGCCACTGCAACTCAATTTGAAAGCATTGCAGTCTGACTTTTCCATCCAAACGAATGAAATATGAACCAAGCTAAGCTCTTAATTGTGTCAGTGCTGTTTGCTTTCTCAACTTTAAGTTGTGCTTTGGTTTTTCATGCAATTACTTGTATAAACACTGGCACAAACAGGGTTTAAAGCCAAGATCATTCAATATGATAATCACTGGTACATGTATGATACAGTAGATCATAAAAAGTCATATTACGTTCAACGGTAGGAAACACCACAAATCAACTAGGAAGCCCAAGATTCGTTCCTGCTTGGCAAAGACACACGTTCAAGACCTGCACATTATGCAATTAATGAGCTGCCTCTGAGAGGCAACTCACTTTCCAATTTTAAATAAATCACGCTAAGTAATTCCTTGGCCGTCTTCTGTTGGAGATTGTATTTAATCAAGAGGCTTTCAGGGCACAAGGTGTTGTCATTTTACGATTGAATTTGTTATAGCTGAGTGTCTGATATTCAGGGGCTCTTCATCAAAGTTAATTTGATTAAAACATTATCTCTTTCATGCCATTATAAGTGTTGCAAAGCATGAAAAATGACAGGACATTTAAGTGAATGTCGTTATGTAGAGACGTACAATTCGCTGCAGGAAAATAAAACGGCATTCATACCAACAGTGAGGTACTCAGCAGTGACTGGCAAACACACCTCCACAAATGTGAATCACAGAATCCAAATGCAATCCAAAAGACTGTTTACACTGACACATCCATACATGGTTAGTAGAATACAGCTGTTAAATAATAATGCTAATAATGCTAATAATAATTATAAAGATGATAACAGAGTGACGAGGCAAACAGCCAACACCCACTCTGAAGGTTGCTCCTGTCTTCAGTGAACTCACACACACTCACACAGACACTCCCAGAAACACAGTGTTTGCACTGCCAGTGTGTATCAGTGTATTTGCCGCTGTGTTGTGCTGGCTGCCCCACAGCAGAGTGGCTCTCTAAATATAGCTACGGCTCAGAGCTCACAGAGGAAGGCCCTGCGTCGAGACAGCCGGGGATTAACCATTACTCTCCCTCTCAAGTACTCGTACACTCACACACAAACATTCCTGCACCCAACTAAACACGCAATGATACACACAAGGTTACAACGTGTATGTACAGAAGATATATCTGTCATTTATAAAGATGGATCATGCATGGCACTACATATCCACACACATACACACTCAATACAAGCCTGCTACTGTTACATGTTTGCAGTTTGCTGGCATGTATATGATTGTCATGGCCTTATTAATAAAAAACCTTTAATAAAAATCTGACTGGATCCCAAAATGCCAAGCAGAGGGACAACATTTTGGACTGTAGCAACGTTAGATCATCAGCGAAGAATTGAGGTGTCATGTAAATGATATCAACGATTTAATTCAATAAAAGGTAATAGGTGACAGTGTGGGCCTTGAGCTGGTAAAGCAATGTAGCATTGTAAATAAGCAGGGCTTGTGGTTTTAACAGTGAAAGCTCTGTTGTATGTCGTAAGTAGAGTTAGTCACACTATGTCCATGGATTGATAGTTTGTAGTGATACTAGAGGTTTAAGTTAACAAATGTAGGCTAGTTATGGTTAAATAACATTTGTCTAAGTGAAGGTCAGTGCTGATTACAAACTTGCCTTTTTGGCTTCACAGAAGTTATGAAGATGTTAGCTAGCTAAAGGGGGTTTGTTTGGACTGAGGTTTGATATTCACTTTGCTAATAAATTGGGTTTAATTTAGATTAATGTTATGAGGAAATCTATAATGAATGGCAGCATTTGCAAACGCACCTCTAGTTTTGTGTACAAATAGTTGGTGATTAGTTACATTTTTGTTAATGCCTGCCATTGCAAGATTTCAAATTATTGAAGGGACTGATTCTTTTAGGGATTTGTTGATTTGTAGTGGAAAGGAAATAATCATATTCATTAAACAAGCTGGTTAATTTTTTTAAAAGACAGAAATGACTGATGAATGAAGATTGAGAGACAGAGAAAATGTTAGTGCTGCTGCTGCTGTAGGTAAAAAGAGGTTGCCTGTCTAGGCTGGTGCAGTAGGATACAGCTGATTTATCAGGATTGTAAAAAACAGTGGAAAGCTTTTCTGTTTGGAGGGAGGGATGAGTCAAGTCAACGATGCAGTCTGCTACCTCCCAAATTGGGTGTGGGTGCTAAAGCAGAAGCGGGAGCGGAAAACAAACAAAGACCGTCTCTTGACGAATAACTACTGAGTGAAGATGGCTGAACTACAGGGAGATAACGAGAGAAATAAATGTGCTCACTTCATTAGAGAGGAGAGAGATGGCGTAGAGGCAGCAAAGCTGCCATCTTTTGTCGCCCCCTCACTTGCTCTATCACGCATGTAGGCGTCTGCTTCTTTTTTTCCTGCTCAGACTGTAGGATCAAGAGCACCCAAGCTCTGTCTATTGATTCTTACACAATCGGATCGATGAGGTTGTCCTTGAAGCTCAACAAGCAACCTCTCAGCACTGTTGGGATTCTAAATATATGTTGACAGCAATGAAGTGAATTTCAGTGAAATACCTGAACACATCTATCCGAAGATAAAGAATGAAATTAATAAAATAAGTGGATGTCGTCACCCATTGGTTTGTTGAAAAACGTTTTAAAGCCTTGAGTTTGGTATTTTGACCGTTGCCATCTTGATTTCTGGATGTTGCCAACTTGGTTTTCTTTTACAACCAAAAGCTGAAATAGACAGAGCTTGGTGACCAAAATGTCAGAATTAATTTTCATGAACTGAAAACACACTGTGAAAGGTAGCCAAGGCCTAAGGCATACCTTAGTTTATTGTCTTTTTAACTCTAAATGGGACCATCATTTACTAAATGCACATCATGCTGTATTGACGAAGACTTGAAACTAGATATGTGGCAAATGAAAACGAACATTCCACTAATATTCCAGTTTTCATGGAGCTGCACATACTTCCATCAAACGCCATCCTGGACCTACATCTTCTGGTACGTCCTTTAAATCGGCTGTTTACATTTCCAACTGCAGTCATGTTGCTCCTGTGGTGTACACAACTCTCATTGGCACGTTTTGCAAAACTGTGTTCTTCAAGCTATTATTTTTACAGCTATGCACGTGCACAGGCCATGGAACTTTTATTACAGTTGAAATGCATGTTCTGATCAGTGACAGACAGCTGGAAAAAAGCCCAGCCTGGGATGAGCTTCAGAACAGGCAAACCATTTTTTGCCATCAGTGATGAATCCTCTTTTTTGCCCTCCCCCTCTACAGGGGTCAGTGCCAGAGGCTTGTCACCACGCAGACTACCCACACCTTCTTCTTTTTCACACTGAAAGCTTTTTTCTGGCAGTATATTCATTAAAGCAATGAAAACTTCATGATTACATTAGATAAATAGGCGGACTGTTGAAAGGCCATCACCTGTTTTGGATTTCAGAATTTGGGGAGCTGATTTGCAAAACAGTGTCTCTTCTGACACCATTAGTCAAATTGGCGATAAAACAGTGAGATAACAGAGATTTATCAACCACGCAACCAACATCATATTAACAGTTAAATCCTTATTTTTTACAAATCCTATCTTTTGAAACTGTCGAGCGCATCATGGTGTCATTCTGTGGAACTGTCTGTTTAGACTTGACTCCCTCTGACAGGCTGCAGTATGCCCAGCAACAGTAGGCCTATGTGGTCTGCTTGGCAAGTGAGGGTGAATGTGTGTGTGTGTGTGTGTGTGTGTGTGTGTGTGTGTGTGTGTGTGTGGTGTGTGTGTGTGTGTGTGTGTGTGTGTGTGTGTGTGTGTGTGTGTGTGTGTGTGTGTGTGTGTGTGTGTGTGTGTGTGTGTGTGTGTGTGTGTGTCATCAGCCGGGAGAGTCGAACAACACCCCGGTGGACACTTTTGACTCATGCTGGATGGCCTAAAACGAGGAATGTACTATTGCATCTCCTCTTTTTTTCTATGTATACACACACACACACACACACACACACACTGACTCCAGTCTGAGCTTAACATGGCAGACATGAGCTAGTGTTAGTTTTATAAGAAAGCAGGCTACAGCTGATTCAATTTGTCAGTAACATGCAATAGCAACAGTCAGTAAGGGGGGCAGGGCTTCAGAAACAGTCAATTCCTCAGACACCTTTCTGCTAATCAAAGTTATGCACCATGTTTTGAATGTGATTATTAAATGATTCTGCTCTATAGTTGTTATTGAATATTGACAATCAGTCTTAGCAGGATAGGTGGGTATAATCCCCACCCAGTCCGTGAATTACTTTCCACTTTTATTGTTTTGGACTGTGTGTTTGGCTAACAGCTAACGGAACTAGGAGTACACACACATTACATGCGATCTTTGGCAAGATTGCATGTAATGTCTCAAACAGGCTAATTACCTGCATACGGGATGCATGTGGGTTGTATACATTCAATCACACAATACAGCAGTTTTCACCTGCACACACTGTACTGAGTCCACCGTACTAGTTTTACCCACTGCAATTGCTTTAAGACGTAATGAACGAATCCATTATTCATGTCAAAATTGACAAATGAAAGCATGCGGCCCCTCATAGCAGTATTGACCGAGCTCCCTCGGGTGTTGCGCCTCTTGCATCCACAAATCTGTCAGTGGTCAGAATGTTAAGCAAAATGCTGCCATTGAGGCCTATCTGGCCTCTGCAGTAAAAATGGATCAGCGCTTCCCTCCAGCTTCATATGCATTTTTGCTTCTTTTTTCAACACAACTATTACAGTGAAAACACAATTAGAGCTATTAGTAAAGAGTTTCACTAACAAAGTGTTTCCTTTGAAGTCACAATTCCACTGAGAGAAATCTGATACAAAATGTATGCACCATCAGTTCAAGGCTCTTTGGATGAAAGCACCCACCTAATGGCACAATTTAACCCCTGAGTGTTACTTCTGAATGTGTTGTTCCTCATATCTGGCTAACAAGCACAAACAGTGAAGGGGTTAAACCAGCGAGTGAGGTTATTAAGATCTGCATGCCTGCCCTGAGAGGTTATGAATGAGCCCCCTGCTGAAATATACTTAATTTACCAGCACAAACGTACACCATCCAGCATGAAGGTACATGATTTATATTCAATCTCTTTGTGGAAAAACCACGAGCACAATGACACAATATTGCTGTGTAATGCTACAGCTACAAGCACCTCGAATCATGTCTCTGCATGATGCCTGCACTGTGATGTCGCGAAGGGTCGGGTTTCTTACCAAACCCCCAAATAATACAGAATGAGAGATAGACAAGAGATATACCAAGATGCTCAGCCCTGGATTTAAAGCTGCATCGCACCATTTTTAAGAATAAAATGATGCTGTCTAGATTAGAATACAGGTGGGGGGTTTTCCTTCTGAAATGACAGTTCAAATGTAAATTTCTGAAAGTCCAAGAGATTGATACCGCCCTCATGTCTGAACGGTAAATATGAAGCTACAGCCAGCTACTTGTTAGCTTAGCACAAAAACAGGAAACAGAAGTGTCAAAGTAAAGAAATTGCAATTTTGCGATGGGGCTGGGGCCTTTAAACAGTTGCCAGGCAACCATCAGAGACCACATGAAGTTACTGCTTCCAGCCAGGAAACAGTTTGGCACAAATGTATTCTTAATTAAATTAATTAGTGGGCGTAAGAGGTGCTTGGGGGCAGATTTGGGCAACTAGTGGACAGAACCAGGCTAGCTGTTTCCCCTTGTTTCCAGTCTTTATGCTAAGCTAAGCTGCTGGTGGTTAAGCTTCATAATTATCGTAACAGACATTAGAGGACCATCTAACTCTCTGCCTCAAAGACAGCATATATATATGATATTTCAAATCAATTCAATTCAATTCAGTTTATTTTGTAGAGCCCAGAATCACAAATTACAAATTTGCCTCAGAGGGCTTTACAATCTGTGCACATGAGACATCCTCTGTCCTTCCCTCACATCGGCACAGGAAAAACTCCCCTAAAAAACCCCTTTAACAGGGAGAAAAAAGGAAGAAACCTCTGGGAGAACGACAGAGGAGGGATCCTTCTCCAGGATGGACAGAATGCAATAGATGACATGTGACCAGAATGAGCAGCATAACAGAGATACAACACATTCAATGTATATGACATAAATGATTCATATAATAAGACTACTCATAATAACAGCAGCAATTATTACAGTAGAATTATAGCCATGAAAATAGGGATAGTAATGTGATTAATAATAATAATGGAAGTAGCAGTGGGTGTCAGTCGGCTCACAGCAGGAGGCACGACTACGGTCCAGGTACCACAACGATTCACAAATCAGAATCAAAATGTAACCTTTGAAGATGCGGTTACATATGCTGCTTTGAGAACCGCCTTGAAAACGAGATAGTACATCTCAAGGGGCTGTTCCTAATAAATATGTTTTATATAAACATGATAAAAGGAAAGAGTGAGTCATCTCCACCTATGAACAGGTTACTAAATGCACTGCAAGCCTCCACCTGGAATACAAACACCATGATGCAGCAAATTCAATTGTTGGCTCGCCTCATTACACTTCATGCAGCATTTTTTAATCAGTTGATGCTACTTTTCCGTGAGGAGATGAGATTGATGGGTCGACCCCGGTTTTCTGACATCATCCTCCCCTGTACTGCGTGTTCACCACCACCAGTGAAACATTACATTACATTACATTACATTACAGTCATTTATCCAAAGCGACTTACAATCAGTATTATATTACATATCATTCACCCATTCATATCATTCACACACTGATGACATAACATTTCTTTCTACAATCAACACTTGAAATGATGAAGGCACTTGCAAATGACAAGGTAGTACAAAATGTAAACCATACTTTGGTGTTTCATTTTTTACCTCTTTACTTAAGATTTCATTAAACGTTTTTTTTTTCCTTTTTTACAAAAAGTACCAAAACACTGGCAACAAGGAAGATCTTGGGTAGATAATAATGAGAATAAATATGAAACAAAAATTAAATCATACCCCCTAAACCATCAGACTAACTAACATTCATCATCCAGTCCACACCGATGGCAAGCCTTCAGGAGCAACTTGGGGTTAAGTGTCTTGCCCAAGGACACATCGACTGCCAAAGCCAGGTATCGAACCACCGACCCTCTGATTGGAGGATGGAGAAGAACTACCTTGCTCTCCACTACGCCACAGCCTCCCCAACAAATAGCCTACGCACACAATCCACCAGCCAGCTGCGCACCTCAAACACAACTCATTGTTTTTGGCCAAATGTAATAAAAACGCATCGAGAGAACTCATGCAAAACCTCCACTCTGGTGAGCCACGCATCTCACGCATCTCACGCATTTAAGTGGCCGTTTTGCACGCAGCCTCCTCAGCTCAAGGGCAAGCAAGAGCCCAGGATTAACCAGAGATGTTCCCAGAGAGAATGTGCGGTTCTGGCTGAAATGATCCCTCCTGGCACACGTCAGGGTCACAGGTCTGCAACATGATGTGAAATAAACACCATGTCCTGCAGTGGCGTTGACATTCATGCGATCAAGGTACCAAGACTGGTCTTTTTTTTTTTTTTTTTTTTTTTTTTGAATGGAGACAACGCCATTTTTCTTACCTCTCATTTTCCCCCCTGACTGAAACACGAGGATGTTACATATTTTTTGGATAGAATAAAAAAAAAAAAAAAAATGTCCATCTTACCCTGGCCGCCATCTTCACGGTTTCGGGGATGCAGCTGCGTGGGTCAACGATTCACAGGACAGCAGGGACGGTGGACGGTGAGATATAGAAAACAAGGCTCGGCAGCAGATGGGTTTATAAGCTGCAGCGCACCTCGCTCTGATTGGCTGAGACGAGCGGAAGTCCTCCGATTAGAGAGGATTGGGGGGGTGACGTCACTGTTACAGTACATGAGCCTTTATGTCGTCACGATGCACATGGACTGCCCTCCTCTTTGCATTGACGATTCAAGCCCACTGTGACTCTAGATGTGGTTATGTTATTCCTTCTAACTTGACTTGAATCATGCAACTGAAAGCATAAAATGTTTGTTAGAATTAAAATGTGTTTATTGTGCCCCCTCAACATCTTTTATTTAAGTAGATTTGGGGGTTTTGGAGAGCAAGGTAGTTCTCTAATCAGAGGGTCGGTGGTTCGATACCCGGCTTTGGCAGTCGATGTGTCCTTGGGCAAGACACTTAACCCCAAGTTGCTCCTGAAGGCCATCGGTGTGGACTGGATGATGAATGTTAGTTAGAGTCTGATGGTGGCACCTTGATGGTAGCCTGTCATCAGTGTGTGAATGGGTGAATGATATGTAACATACTACTGACTGTAAGTCGCTTTGGATAAAAGCGTCTGCTAAATGACTGTAATGTAATGTAATGTAATGTAGTTCTCTGCTTCAGCACCGTGGACAGCGCCCCCTCTGCACAGACTGTCTCTCCATCTGAGGAGCTCTGTGCTGCAGTACAGTAATAAGATGCAGCTGAGACAAGGAGCAGCTGTATATGCTACATGCTCCCATGTGATGACTATACAGTGACACAGTAACAAACACCATGCACAGGGAAATAAAACATACATGAGATTGCAGCGCCGACCAGAGGGGATGACCTTGAAACAAATTCAGCACCATGGACAGCAGCCTTTAATGTTATCAGTGTGAATACTGTCACAATTCTCCACTTCATTCTCCACTTCATTCCTATCATCATAGTTTTGCTTGCTTATAGACACCGTGGTTATACTGTGATGTATTTTATGTGTGTGTGATGCACATATTTGCATATTTCTTCATATCTTCTCGTTCCTCATTTTTTTAAAATTATCATTGTTTATATTCTCATCAGATAATGATGAGAATATAATCAACCCCCCCGTTGATTAATAAAATATTTCTGATTTTGATTTCTGATATTAGTTTTTTTAAACTATAGCCTTAACGATTGGATTTTTTAACAACTTGCTGATTTCATATCCTGGTTATAGCCTCGATAATAAGATAAGTTAGAATCTGAGATCCAGTGTCTCTTAGAGCATTACAGCTGTAAGAGACATGTCAACAATGCATATTGTAGGATTTACAAGAAATAGTAAATCAAGAGTATGCTTTAAATGGCACATACATATATACATTATGTCCATACAAATGTATAATTATCAGTACAGTATCTATGAAAAAACATTTCATAATAAGTATACAGGAAGGCTGCTGTGAGTTCAACTTTTCCCGAAGCTCTCATAGAACGCCATCTCCTTGCAGCACTTGGTAATAAACTTTCAGCACAATTATATCTACCCTTGATGGCTCTCTTGGTGCGTCATAACATCGACACTACATCCTCTTAGGTGCTAGAGAGTCAGCAAGCAATAAGAACGCTGCCTATTATGGGGCTTCATCCCGGATAGGAGCTCTCAAAAACTCCCCAAATACCACTTCATCCCTGAACCAAATAAACTCCCCAGCAGCCTCACCTGCAGCTTCGCTTCAGCAACTCAGTGCTGCCTTGCTGTGGTCAGACTAAGAACTGTCACTTTAGCAATCTATAAAATCACATGACCTGAAAAAAAAGGAACACCATGCTTGTAAATGTTTTTATATAAAGTACCTGTAACAGTTGATCAAATGATTCTTATTTCTCACGTACATATTCATACATCCACAGTAACAGACTGCAGCATCAGCACTCTGGTAACACTAGTAGCCTTGACTTTTGTTCAACAAAGATTCTTGTTTGCACAACATGATTCACAAATGAAAAGGAAGGAAAACCATAATAACTTCGTCATCATTATCATAATTTTCATATGTTACACGAAAGTATTTTGTCTTGTACGTGTTCCAAGATAAAATATGGCACATGGTTATGAGTTGATCAATGATGAGAGCATGTATAGGAGGGGGTTTAGTCATCCCGCATCCTCTCTGATTCAAGAGAAGGTTCATTCAGAGGATACGTTTCCTTTCCTCGCCTCCTGTCTTGGCATCCTTGTCTATTTTTTTTTATTGTCCCTCGAAGCAAAAATAGTGAAAACTCTCATGGGGATTTTGCTCATCAGTTCTTTTGTTTCACAGCGAAATACTTCATCTCTCCTCTTGTCTGTTAAAAGCCGTCGTCACATTGTATTGAAATATCAAACCATAATACTCTGGGGGTTATTGTGGCTGTGTGTTGTGTACCTAGGATAGGGTGACAAATTTGAATTTAATAGGAATTGTACAATTGACCGTTCGCTGAATCCTTTTTCAAGAGTTTGGAGGCTGGTGTCCTTTTATTCTTTACAAAACCTAATCCGTAAGAGCAAAAGTGAAAGGAGCAGTTTATACTCCAGCAAATAAAGCAAGTTATTGAAGATAATGTTTTTTGGCAAACACTTTGGTCAAGTGACCTTAAAGATGAAAATAAATCTGGCAAATCCTACATTTTTCCTTATTGTAATTACAAAATAATAACTAACTACACTGCAATGCAAGAACAATACAGTTTTTTACATTTTCCCATCTTCTACATGGATCAACGTTGGACCTGATAGCTTTAGCTTCAATCTTTTATCATGACATAATTTATGTGGCCATCAAGTGCATATTTAGGAGTCCTTTTACAACATTTTTAAATGAGTCAGCCAAAAACAATTAAAGGTGAGCCACATATGTACTTTTTTAACCAACTCATAGAGCTAATGTTAGCTTAGTTAGCTAGCTACATCTGATGAAGTCTACCAGCGACAGTTGTCATATTAGTCGGCCAAATCGACCTTTGCCAGCTGGAAAGAAGAAGCTATAAAATACATATTTTGTCTACCTTGAGGACCTATAGTGTTGCAACGGTAAATAAATGTGGAAGGGCCTAGTTAACGGTCAATTGAGCCTTAAGATTTACCACAAAGAAATCTAGGTGATAGTCTAATCGTTGTCTTGTAGCAAAACAGAAGTTGATGTTTATCACTGTGACTTCTTTCAGTTAAGCAAATATCCCACTGTGATATACCTCCGCTAAACCAACAACCCACAGTTTGGAATCTTTAAGTACAAATTAAGAAATAAAATGATTATTCAACAGTCATCATAGGAATGCTACTTGTGTACTGTTCAACCAATCAGAAACAGCTCGGAGGAAGGACATGTAAACAAGCTTGTTTGCCATCGATTCATTCTTCATGTGCATATTTGTCTCATGAGGTCTGACTCTGCATCAAGGCTACATTTTTTTTTTTACAGCATGGTACCTACTGCAGCCCAGACAGTTTTCATCTGCACACAGAACGCAGAGATAGTTAAAACATCACCTGTATTGTGGACACACCCAGTCTGGAAACAGGCAACACATTCTGTTTTGTTAACAAGCTTTTTAAAATTAAAATTTCAGTTTTTCTTATCAGAGAGCAGGCCAAATCTCTTTTCCATAAATTATAAATTCACTAACAGAGTGTGCAACACTCCAGCTTTGGATGTCTCCAATTTTGGCTTACATTTTTACAAAGTGACACATAAAACTTCACCGTGTGTTAAAATCACAAGCTTTCCATTTCAATTCTGCTTCCTTTCCATCTGAAAAAAGTACCTTTTTTCTGGTCTAACATCTTCGATGCATGACATAGCAACATTGAGAAAAAACATATTCATGATTCCGCGATAGTCTTTTCTTGTTCAGCAGTCGGACACTTGGAGTTGGCTCATGTTTCTTAGTGTGTTTTGTAGGTTTTGTTGTATGAAATAATTAGTCTTTAGAATGATATGGCACAAGATCTCTGCCCTGTTTGAGAAGGCAGAGCTTTTCTAAACTTGAAGACAGTTTGTTGGCTTTCAGTTGGACTCAGTGACGTGACGTCATCAGGGCAAGTAATCTCTTGAGGCACTCAGTTGATTTTCCACATTTTCCACAAAGTACAGTTGGATATTGTCTTGAGCTTTACAAATTTTGAAAAAATAACCCTAATGATGTCACAGGGGGCCTTCTCTCCCTAGGCTTGAGACCTAAAACATGTTTACTGAAAGCCATGGTTACAAACTGGAGGTGTGGGGTTTGTATAATGGGAAATGTAGGATCCACCATTTTCGAAACTTCACCCATATTAGAGTTTAAAGTCAGGATATCTTGGCATCTGGTGCTTCAATTTTGATCATTCTTTTATACTTTGTCTCCTGTGAAGCCTCCAAGTTTATTGAACTGCAAAACTGAATTGCTGTAGTACCCCTTAAATATCAACTCAAACTGACTGACACCTGCATGGGTTTGGGAGTTTTGGAGGCTATTACTGGTTCTGAATGGGGGGAACCATCAAATCTGAGAGGGAGTCTTTAAGACCCCTAAGCACCATGGAACCAAGAACAGCAAAAATCCAGCTGAAGGATTGATGCTTGGACTTGCCTTTATTGCTGCATGTGCAGCATAGGCAAGGATACAACCAGCCTTTCACACATCTCCTTCATTAGACAGTCCTTGCGCTGAGTTGCCTGGACGTCACATCACTGAGTCTAGCTTTCAGCAGTTCAGCGTGGCGACCTCTCAGTCTCTTTCGTAACAACAGGTGCGGTGTGCCCAAAACAAAGTAGCATGCTAGGAAACCTATAGAAGCACTCATGCATGTCAAACAACTCTGTGAATAACTAAACCGTCTGATCAGCAGACCAGAGAGTCTCTAAATATGGGACACCTGGATTGGACTGGCCCTCACCAGACTGGACAGGACCGGTTCAGACCAGACTGGAGCAGGTGGACAGAGAGAGAGAATCTGTGTTGTTTCAGTTTGTTTGAAGAGTAATGAGCAGAGGAAAGAGGAGAGAGGAAAGAGGGGAGAGGAAAGAGGAGGGGGAGGCGACACTTCAAACAGCAGAGGAGGTCCCTCGAGCTGAGTGGCCGCAGCAACATCAAAGCGTTGTTTTGGAAGTAAAAAGTCACATCTACACTTGTAGCTTCTGCCCAAACACACCTGGAATATAGTCACATCTTCTTTCATATTGACGTGTCTGGTCATTGGTTGAGACGGATCACATGATCTACTCTACTCCTCGACGACCCAGCAGCACCAATCATTCATATAGTATGGAGAATATAAGATGAGCGAAGGGTTTATCTTTCTTCGTTCTTTCTTTGTTCTTTTATTCAGTCAAACTTTTCCCTCTGGTCACTCAGGACAGCACCAATGTGGACTGCAGGAGAAAGTGCAGGGGAGGAACAGGAATGAAAGAAATAATTCTCTGAGTAAAATATGCCATTGAGGGGTCAGTATTGCATTCTCCCATATTTTTGTAAATGTAAACATTTTACGGAAGGGCTTGTTTAACGATTATTAATCTGTGCCCAGTGTGTTAGCATTTTATACTCTTAAAAAATAAATAGCTGATCTCCCAATTCATAGCAGATTTGACTGGATCAACAAATGTTCCCTTGAAAGCACAGTGCTTTACGTAAGATGTGGATGAATTTAACCACTACAGTACGATTAGGCCATTTCACAGTCTGGCAGGTTTTGAAGACTGTGTTGTGGTTGATTCTAGCTCATTCATGTTGTGGTTTCATTGAATGCTCTTACAGGTTCAACAGTGGAGCTGGCAGCTAGTGTTGGTGAGTGCAATAAGTTTGGGCAGGACTAACGATAATAGGAATAAGGTAAAGTGGAGTTGGCAATAAGCAGGTGGTCATGTGCAAGGACAAATGAAGTGACCTCATGCAAGGTGGTTCTTGGTTTTCATCACCGTGACATTTCTCTATAGCGGAAGAGCCTGGATGCTATCACAGAATATCACCCTATCAATACACTTTATCTGTGTATTTATTATATTCACCCTTAATTAGTAAAGCAGTGTTGCCAGGTGTTTCTAAACCCATTCTTTTTTATCAAAAGACAGAAAAATACTTCAATGGGAGTATCAGATTGCATTTCTTATCTCACTGAAACAAGGTACGGGTCAGACGGATGCAGGTCTCTGAGCCTGAGGCAAGAGATGAAAATTACAGATATCTCTTTCTCACGACCTGGTAATGTCACCAACCCTGCTGGCCGGACCTTTGAAAAAACGTCTGTCCAAAGATTATATCTCTACCTTAAAGCTTGTTATTGTCACAAACTGATCCGAGCGATCCAGGCATTGGATATCAACAAGTAGCCTGTTAGTTTTTCAGATCCAATCATGACCAATAATGTGGTTATTACCACACAGAAACCCAGATTTAATTTGCCTTTTGTGGTAAAAGGGTACTGCCTCTGTTTAGATCCTTACCGAACTCAAATGATTTAAACGCTGTGATGAATCCCAAAAGCTCTTTGTTCTTGGTAACAAAACAGGAACATTTGGTTAATAATAAACTAATAGAGACACCAGACAACAAAACTGCTCCAAGGTGTCGCTACGCTGCATTTCCTTTATACCAACCATCCTCAACCTACTAACTCTGTCAATCTTCTAGCCACCCATCCTTCCGCCCCCCCCTTCCTGCTCCCTCTTATCGGTCAAGGCCTATGAGGAGTTTGGTCTTCTCCTCCTCTTTCTTGCTCTCGTTCTTCAGGTCGGCAAACACCTGGGTAAAGAAGTGCGGGTCGGTGTTGATCTGGAGCATCTTGCCGCTCATGCGGTTGATGATCTCAAGGCAGCGGTCCCAGAAGGCTTCCTTCTCCGCCTCGACCAGGAAGGGCTTCAGCGGGTAGGAGATCTCGTTGCCCATGTAGGAATAGGACAGGTAGAGACAGGTGAGCAGTGAAGCCTGCAGCTCACGCTCTGAAGCCACCTCAGATGAGACCACATCGCGGCACAGCATGTAGAGGAAGACCACATTGGCCGGAGTGATGAAGCCCTGATCCTGCCAGCCCTGCAGGAGGAGGGAGCGGTCGACGCTGCGCAGCCACAGCACCGGATCTGTTGGGGATAGACGCTTCAGTCTGTAAGCACCGACGGCACAGGAACTCACCCAGGCTGCGCATCAGTTCGCTGGTGGAAGCCTGGGTTGCAAAAAGAGAAGGAAAGAGGAATGGGGAAAGGATTAAGTGAAATGAGGCAACAACACACTCAATTAGTGACAACTTTTGAGTACAAAATGCGAAACGGTTAATATTACCTGGACAATGACACGCTTTGGTGTGCCAGTTGCAGTCAACGGCTGAATCCCGGAACTTGTGAGGGAATTCTTTTTGGCAGCAACAGTAGCTACGCTAGCCAAGGTCTTGGAGATTGGCAGCTGGGAGGAGGTAGTGGTGGTAGTGACCGAGGGGTCCAGGCTAGAGGAGTAAGATGAAAGGTTAGCACAGGACTGAGACTTCTTCAGCTTCAGGCTATTGGATGCTGAGTTGGACGTGGCCAAGGCATGGCCATCAGGAGAGCTCCCTTTCCCTCCATCCCCGCCTTCAGCCTGCAACTTTTTGGAGCCCTTTCTTTTCGCCGATACAGCCACAATGCGCTTCCATGGCAACACACTGATGATGGAGGGGCGTTTGAGGGATTTCCCAGCTGCTGCGGCGGCATCCTTGGCATTCTTGCTGTTCTGCACTGCCGTATAGTGGCCTACCGTGGCAGGGCCATCCTCAAACAGCACAGCCTTGCGGTAGCTGGGAGATAGAGACAGCACCGTACCCATGGTGTCTGCACAAGGGGTAGCAGTGAGATGGAAAAAAGATGGAGTGGGAAGCAGCGGGGGGAAAGCTCTTTGACTGGTATAGACAAAGAGCTTTGAGAGGACCAAAGTGTCTCACTTCTAGAGGAAGTCGAACCTGAGAGCCAAAAACAAGAAGGTGTGGAAATATTAGTTAAATTACATCTAGTAAACAACGCAAAATCAACACATCAACAACAAACACTTTATAAATAATGACCAAAACGATTTTCCACTTAATAGACTTTTCCTGAAATGTTAAGTGCATCTCTTTGTCTTCCTCAGCAGACTGAGTTTAATCAGTTGTCATGGAGATTGCTACTTTTATGTAACTGTTGCTGTAAACTAGTCACCATGACAGCTGTTCAAACTCCATCTAATGAGGAAGAGGGTGAGATAGAGTTGAAAGCTCTAGAAAAAGCTAAGATCTGTTAGAATATTTGATCAAGCTGCTGTTTCTAAGGCCATCAACAAGCTTTCACACCGGAGTCTTCAACAGCCTTAGAAAACTAATCAAGGTCCTCTCATTACGGTAGCTTTTTCCAGAGCTTTCGAGCAAATCTTATGTTCTTCATCAGAAGACAAGTCCATGAAATTTGGATGAAAGCCCAGCAGAAAGCTACAAGTGGACCTTGAGGTAAGTTTTCAAACCACTGTTTTTGCTTGGCTTCTTTTTAGGGAGTGATTCAGAGGAACCTTTCAAGATTTTAAAAGGTAAATGACTTGAATTTTACAAAAATACTTAACCATTTACCTATAATTAAACATGAATTAATAGAACATTGGCGAAATTAGTTTTATTGTGTTTTGTCTCTCAACCTGACACAATTTACTATCAAGTCTAGAGCTACATAATTTCATGGCATTCCTTCATGGTAGTAATGTACAAATCCAAGCACCAGCGTAATAAATGCTTAAAGTAGAAAAACATGCCCCTGCTCTTTAGCAAAATCATCCTCAGCAACCATGAAATTAATTTCCATTCAAGCCTTAGAGTCTGTGATTAAACATAGGTGCTGTTATCTTTATACATTAAGCATTTATGTTGCTGTTCATGACCGCGTATTCTGGCATGAGAGGGACATATACAGTAATAGTGCATTGATATATATCCCTTAAAAAGGTAAGACCAGATCTATCATGTTTCTCAATTTTGAAGGGTCAATATTGCTGGGAAGGTAAAGTACTGAGTAAATATCCATAACAGAATTATTCACTTATTCTACATATGCTATAAAACTATAAATAAACTATAAAAATATGTATATTCAATGAAATTACATTTGTTTCTTTGGGATTTTTGTCATAAACAGATATGCAATGATGATTGCTGGGTATTATGTGTGTTGATGTTGTCCAATGTCAAATCTCTATGTGGCAGTAAATGACTAGGGCTTGAATCATAATAGTGTGCACGGGGCCCTTTGTATAGCTTAAGATAAGATAAGATAATCCTTTATTAGTCCCGCAGCGGGGAAATTTGCAATACAGCACTGGGGGCTGCAGTCGCTCCAGTGTCCATCAGTATTATATAAGAAGCAAGATAAGGCCACAGAGGCATGGGAAAGAAATGTGCGCAAGCATCCATCTTAGCTTCAAAATGGAAGCCTTGAAAACAGCCCAACAACACAAGGCAGCTTCAGCACCATCGGCTTATAGGGCTGTGCTCTCACACACCCACAACCTCAACACAAGAAATATGATGCTGATGTCTTTATTGTTTGTATGATCTGTTTTTGAGCAACATGAATAATCTAAATATGAAGAATGGAGTGTATTTTGTTGGCTTATAAGCATTTTGTTGGGACTTCTCATTTGGTTGTTTTATGTTTAATCATTTGAAAGCTGGAAAAATGGGGAAAAAAACAAAAAAAACAATCCTTTGTATAGTCCTACCTTCTAATTAATCGACTGGTCTTGTGAGATCCATGCATCACACCTTGGCCCCCCCTTTCTGCTGGGCAAACGCGGTCAAAACGTGGAGAAAAAAAAGCTTTCCATCCGTTCTGCTCGGTTCCCACACCGATAAACTCAAGCTGTCCGGGCAGGTTTGTCTCCCGGTGGGCTGCTTCTATAGAAAGCCCTTCGGCTCGTCGATGGGAATGCAGATGCGGAGCAAATGCGAAATGCACTTGACGCCTTCGCTCGCAGCGAGCAGGAAGATGTCTTCCATTGAGAAACGGGAAAAAAAACAACTTATGAATGTCCCGCTAGGATGCTCGCATGCTTGGACAAACCTCCATCAGACGTGAATAAAAAACAGCACATATCGCTCTTCATCAACACATTGAGAGAGCGAGGGAGAAGGAGAAGAAAAATGGCCACTATGTATTCCAAAAATAGACAGCAGCTTATACCCTCAGCTATGTAAACCTGCCAGATAGAGAGAGAGAGAGAGAGAGAGGGAGACCCGTTGCTTTGATGCGGGCATCTGCAGTTATTCGGGGTTGGATGTTGGGAGAGAAACGGCGCCTTCTCATTGGCTGCTCGCCGGGATGCTGGATGCTGGATGCTGATGCTGAGGCTGCTGGTCGTCGCTGTCACAGCAACGCGGCTGAAGCCATTGGCCGCCGACGGGCCGCAGCCTATCGGAGGGGGTTCGCTGTCCGAGGTGCTGAAGCAGCCGAGGAGGAGGAGGAGGAGGAGGAGGAGGAGGAGGAGGCTGGCTGCAGGAGATTTTTATGAATCACTTTAGAGTTCACAACTGTGAATCCTGTTTGATTTGACTTAAAGTTATTTTAATAATAACATTTCAAAGGTAGGATGCAAACAGAAAAAACGCCTAATAATAATATTGCAAGACATTGTTAATAAATGAATGCTAGTAAGGGACATTAAATATCCGTGATTCTGCTGTTTCTGTTTCCATCTGTGTCCAGGGTATTATGGAGTTCAGCAACTCAGTTAGTATGCTTATGGAGGATGGTATAAACAGATTGTAAACAGTAATGCAGCTTTGATATATCATTACATTACAGTCATTTAGCAGACGCTTTTATCCAAAGCGACTTACAGTCTGTAGTATATTACATATCATTCACCCATTCACACACTGATGACAGGCTACCATCAAGGTGCCACCATCAGACTCTAACTAACATTCATCATCCAGTCCACACCGATGGCAAGCCTTCAGGAGCAACTTGGGGTTAAGTGTCTTGCCCAAGGACACATCGACTGCCAAAGCCGGGTATTGAACCACCGACCCTCTGATTGGAGAACAACCTTGCTCTCCACTACTCCCCAGCCTAAATGAATGCTAGGGACATTAAATATCCGTGATTCTGCTGTTTCTGTTTCCATCTGTGTCCAGGGTATTATGGAGTTCAGCAACTCAGTTAGTATGCTTATGGAGGATGGTATAAACAGATTGTAAACAGTAATGCAGCTTTGATATATCAGCCCAGTAATGCTATTAATACACATGACATGTGTCATAACGGTGCAGGTTGCTCGATGGTCGTACAGGTGGAGGTTCGGCCACAGCAGAATGCAAGAAATTGCAGGTGGAGGCTGCAGCTGCAGGTTTCTGGCAGAGGTTGTAGTTGGAGGTGGGCCTAGGTTGCAGGTGGTGCAGCCGGTGGAATGTTGCCCGTGTAGGTTGTATTTCGAGCATTTGTCTGCAGCTGTCTGACGTCTACAGGTGGAGGCTAGTGCAGCAGACAGCTTCTGAACTATGGAGGTGTTAAATCTTAAATCTTACAGTGGCTGTGAGAGGCTATTTTAGAAGCTGTAAGAAATGACTTCCAGCATCTGCAGTTGGAGCATGAGGCAGCAGTTGGTTGATAAAAGCTGCTGTCAGAGGGTGGAGGCAGCAGATAGGCTGGAAGTAGAAGTTAGATCTGCAGCAGAGTGAAAGAGGCAGTAAGAAATACTGACAGCTAGAGCTACTTCAATTCAAAATACGATACTTAAATTAAATTAAACTTAATTTACTATACTTACATTTAATTTAACTTAATACTTAAACTACAGTATTATTTACAGATGTGATCTTATTTGATCATTATTTAGTTGTGATCTTTTTTGTGGCTTCCGGGCTTTGGTTCATCAGAAGTATCCACATCATAAAGGGAAGGATAGACTCCGTCCCTATATGAGACGTCCACATGCACCAGCCCGCCCTCATTGACTGATCCTCTCATCGTGGGATGATCCAGTCTCTGTAATCTGTAGGGACGCAGACGGACGGTTCTGAACCGGTGAGGAGTGAAAGAAACAGAAATGAAATCACGATGATTGGAAAATGTAAAATGATTTTTGACACAGCATAACTCAGCCCACACCATAACCTCATGGAAGAGAAACAAATCACTTTTATAATCTCACAAGAGAAAAATATACATCATATGCACTGCAGAGGACTAGTTAAAACAAAATACTAAATAAAAGTCCCTTCACAGATTTGGTCTGTTTTTTTTTTTATGAAAACAAACTTGATTTCTTTTACACTGGGCTGCAAGAAGAACTGCAATGAAGCAAGTCAGGCACAGCAGACTATAGGACAGCTAGACTTTTATATTCATTAAATCATGACTTTATTTTGTAATATCACAATTTTTTCCCCAAAATATTACAACTGTATTTTTCTATTTCTCAAAGAGCACAGGCATATGTCTTGCTGAAACACATATTACAGTTCAAGGGTTAATAGATGAATTTAAATTAATGAATATTATCATTGAGGTGAATCAGTGCCACATGCAGATTTAATGAGGTTACCTCTCCAAACAATAGACACAAAAGAGGACGGAAGACAAAATCCTTCTTTCATGGTTGATTCAGCATTAGATACTTACTGCCCTGTATTCGATTATATTTTCATATTTTTTTATTGTCACCTGTCACCTAAACTTTTGTGTTTTCGTTTAAATAAACTAAGACATTTTCCACCATTAGGTGGCGGAAAACTCCAGAATACAAGACATGAAGTGTTTATGCTCAGAGATTACTAGGGGATGACCCCCAGACACCACGCTTAATATGTGTCCCCAACCTCAATATTAAAACTACATCTAGGAGTTCACTGTCTTTGTGCACAAAAAAATCCTCATTAATATCTCAGAAGCACTTTAAGACCCCAGACACAAGCTCTGCAATCCAATAGTTTTTTCACAAACATGCTATTTTCACTACCCTATATTTATTTAACAGGTGTAGTTCCTAGTTGCTTATCTGAATATTTTACATTAAAAAAAAACATAATGAGTTTATAAAATACAATATATTTCTAAAGATTCAACCACTCATTTACAACCTTTTAACCGTTTGTGATCTCATGTTTTAAACCAGTGTGTTGTTAGCGACCAACTTTCGTTTTCCCATTAATCAATTCGGCCCCCCTCAGATCTTGTGACCCACTGGAGGGGCCTCTAAATTGGGAGCCAACAAATTACACTACTAGTACAGTTTGTGGCACGCCGGTGTGTGTTTTGTTGTCTCTTTCTATCTATTTCTCTCCCTCTGGTGCTCTCCCTCCCCTCTACCTACTTTTTTTTTAGGAAAATGAAATTAATTATTTATCAGGAAGAAAGGGGAGCATAGCAAATATTCTTGCCCCCCGTTGTAAAACATATCATTTTCTGTACTCTATCTTAGTGTAATTACAGTAGCAAGTTAGTTCTCACTGCTTCTAGCTGCCATCACAAAACAACTTTGTGTTTCCCTCAAATCCACCAATGTGCAGTTCAAGCACTTACCTGCTGAAAAAACAGCTGCATAGAATCCAGTCCAAAATCTGTTGTAACATCAGATTTGATTCATAATTAACGCCAGCTTTTTACTTTCATGAGAATTTGAAACATGGATGATTGGGAACATGGAACACATAAGAAAAACGGAAAATGCATCTAAAACTAAAACAAGTCTCTTCTCATCAGAACGCCGCCCTCATAAAACACATAATAATAGATGCAATATGATAGATGATGGATATAAAAATGGATTTTACTGAAGGTTCAGGACAACACTGACACCAGTCCTAAATAAAGTTTATCATTTTGTAATCGTTTTGGAAGCCTGAGCACCAACCTGGGACTTATCAGTCATTCCTTAAGAAAGAAGGGATTAACTTTGTGTTCGTCATTATCACTGCTCTACACAAATCAAAATAATCATAGCGGAGATTTAAAAAGCAACAATATAATATATATTTGATATATTTATAGTATTTAATATATGTATAATATGATAAATAAGGACCAATGTGGGTTTGTTTCCAACATGTTCTTAGCTTATAGGACGTTAAATGTATTTGATCACTGTCAAAAAAAAGGAGGATTTGCTTTTGCTAAGAATTTATACAGAAAAACCATTTGATAGGGTGCTCAGGCTCGATATATTTTCAGTAAAGACAATCTGTTGTTTAGCCACAGGTAATGGGTTAGTCGGCCAGAACAGAGGCTCCGACCAGATTCACATAAGGGAGGGGGAGGGTTGGTGGGTCCTGATGGTGCGTGTTTAACTAAGAACTGAGCTTTTAACAGTGCTCTTTTGAGTCCATTAGAGCGTGTTCTTTGAGGGATCTGGCTGACTTGTCCCTGGCTGCAAAAGCCTAATGTGACACTAGGTGGCAGGAAATCAGCATTATTTTACAGTCAATTTTCCTCCCAAGAAATCCCAGCACTGTATAGGCCTTTAAACTTTTACTGTGTAATTCTAATAACCTGTGAGTGCCTTGAGACATGTAGCCCCTCCCACTGCACCTCCCTCCTACATGACGATGGGCTGGTATATAACATTCAGTGCAGCGCTCAGATAATCATTATCTTTGGTGCATCCATAGCAGGATCCTGAAAACATTTGAAAGATTGCATACTTTTAAACGCTCCAGCTCGATCGTTCATCCATCAAATAAGCATACATTTGTCAATGGACAAAGTGAAGAGAGGTATCGTTGCTGTGCTCCAGCACACACTGAGATGTCTTCGTAATTATGTTTCCCGGTTCGAAATCAGGCTGCGATTTGAAGAGGGACATGGTCACGTTGTTGTCCTTCTCCGTGACAGAGAAACGCTGGCTAAGTTCTTCATCACTACTCTGCTGAAGGGGAACAGCCCTGACTCAGCTGTGTAGAGACGCTTACACCGTTCAGCGGCTCACACTACGCTATTAACACACCTAGAGGAAGCACGATCGCACCTCGTAACCCTTCGCCAGTTGGCTGATGTAATGTACACGTGTCAGCGCAATGATTCTCTCTCCGTCGTGTCACAACGCGTACACAACCCAGGAAGGTGCTCAGCAGTGTGTAAAATCGTCTATCTTTGGACCAAGATTCGCCATAACACAAGTTCAACAACTCGAACGTACAGATACAAAGTGCGTAAAAGCATCCGTTTGATCTGGAATGAATCGTCTGTACACTTCAAATCTCTATGCAGTCGATCGCGGACAGCAAAGAGATGATTACACCTCCTCGCCATCAAAAGAGCGCACGGAGAAAGTCAAAGTACTCCACAGACCGACGCAAAATTCGATTTATGCACCGACAAACCTTTGACACTACAAGGAAGCGCGTTCTCTTCTCTTGATGAATAAATAAACATTGTGAAACATTTGTTGACTTTGTGTCTTTTCGATCCCGTTTCTCAGTTTGAAATCAAGCTGCGATTTGAGGAGCGACATGGTCACTTATTTGTCTTTCACCTTGACAGAAAGAGGTAGCGGAACAGCCCTGGCTCAGCTGTGTAGAGACGCTTACACCGTTCAGCGGCTCACACTACGCTATTAACACACCTAGAGGAAGCACGATCGCACCTCCCAACCCTTCGCCAGTTGGCTGATGTAATGTACACGTGTCAGTGCAATCATTCTCTCTCCGTCGTGTCACAACGCGTACACAACCCAGGAAGGTGCTCAGCAGTGTGTAAAATCGTCAGGTTTTGACACTCTGGCGTGAAGTAGAACTGCCGTGTCCCCACCCTCCTTCAGGCTCCTGAACGTACCATCCTATTAATTCTCACATTTCTTTCCCTGAGACTGATCGCACCCTTCTTCAAGTTAGTACAAGTACTCAGCGTTGCAATGCAGCTTTGAGCTAGAGCGCACCCATAGTCTCACATACGATCATATGCTGGAGAAGATGAAGGAGGAGAGTTTTCTGTCACTGCAGATTTTTACTCCGCTGCCAGTGTTTTTATTCTGCTTGAATACGTATATGAATTGATAATCAATCACCATTGTTTCACCCCACACAAACATGTGGCATATAATAACAACTACACAACGAAGCTGAGTATTTTGTGTGGATACCAAGTTTTCATGCAGTCACAATGAAAGAAAGTCGGTACAACATTGAGAGATCTTGATATAGCGATAAAAATTTAAAGCAGCCAATCAATTTTTTGAAAACAGTTAACCATCACATTTAGATCAAAGTCCAATAAACTCTGAATGGAGGGTGAAGTGTTCATTTATTCAGTAGACATGGTGTCTCTCTCTGAAATTGTCCTCGACCAAAGAGCTCCATTCGTAGTGCACCATCCAACTCGGTGTCTTTCACCACCAAGCGTTGACAGCAACACTACAGCACAGATACAGTTTGTCAGAGCAGACGCTTCATGTCAGATTAATTCACCGTACACTTCAAGCCAGGAACGGTACGGTCTTTCTACTGAAATGATCCTCTGTGCATTCTGTTTCTGTGGAGTTGTCACAACCTTGTTGGAAAA
>NC_072459.1:21722809-21819127 GCF_027596085.1 Anoplopoma fimbria | reverse complement strand
GGCTGGACTAATGAAGCTCTAGCCTAAGTTCAGTCAGAAAGACAATACTCTTTCTCATACGTCTGCCATTCTCTCCTCACGCATGCTCACTCATAATTTCCACGCAGTCATTGTTTGAGGCTGTCAATCATGATATCAGCTTTTTAGATCAGCTGGTCTCCTCAATCCAATAGCACAACGACACAACTACATTGTTAGCCTATCATCTTACTTCTGTCTCTTTTTAAATATGATTGTCTCTCTACCCTCAGTACGTTCATGCTGTTACTACGCACCCCTCCACCTCCCCATCTCCACCCATCTCCACAACAGCTTCATCAGCCACCACCACCACCAGTGTCTGGACTCCATAGGGGGACGCTCCTCGATTACGAATCTCCCTGCTGAGTCCAAGTGCCAAAGACTCTGTCAAGACTTTATCATCACATATCATCTGTTAATAATAAACAATTATCTTTTCCCCATCTGACTTGTCTCTCCTGATTGAATTTAAGTTACACAAAAATCTTCAGCAGCAGTTTGATAAACTTCATCTTTGTTTGAGCTCAGTCTGTTCCTGTACTAACCAAGTAACTAACTAAAGAGTGTAAAGCAGCAAATCAAGCCAGAGTCCAAAGTGTTTCATTGCTCAATCATGTGGACAAACAGGTTTTGGACTCACAGTTTCCTTAATGGTGGCTGTTCCTTTGTAAATGCATGTTGCAAATCCAAAAGCCAGCCTATCTAAAAGAAAGGGTAAACGGCTTTTGCTCCGAGTTACATATTAACATCTGCCATTATGTTTTTTATCAAGCTAAATAAACTTTCAGATAAATAATATATGTGGTACATGTTATCTTGTCTAAACAAAATCCAGAATCTCATGGAAAATCAGAGCTCATGCTTCCACTGTTTCAATAGTTTCAAGCAACACCCAGTGGCACTAATATGCAACCCACTTATAATTTAGATCCAGTGGCTGCACTTTTAACTCTCATGTGCTTGTAGAAAAACATTTTTTAAAATCAGACCTCTTTTCTTGTTGCATGATAAAACAGGTAGAAGAATGATTATTAGCTACTGTTAAGCTGCAGTTTGCAGGTCCTCACTCCACTTCAATACAAATGCAAAATTTCACAGATGCACATGACCAACTCAAAAACTCACCAGGGTCTAGAAATACATTGCACTTTATTTCAAAATTGATCATCATACAACATACATAGAAATAGTGCATCAAATCTGATGCTATTTTACATGCTGCATCATGGCAACAACATTAACAACAGTGGTTCCCATGCCCAATATACCAGCCTTTGTTTCATTATCACAATGAACGCAGGCATTATGTGATTCCTCATTGACTGGCCATGTGTTACAGGTAGTAGCAGATTTAAAAAGAACTCTGGTGAAGTAGGCAGCGTGTGTAGCCCGTTTTACAAAGTGTAGTGTTCTTAAGAAATAGATCATTTACATTCATATGCGGCAATTGTTAGATAGATTTAAACATGGTAAAAATAGATTTGTTATGTCATTCAGTAAATTCTGATTGCCTGAGAAATGACATTAACTGCCCTTAATAACGAGGCATTTTTTGCTAAATAAAGGCATAGCCCTTCGCTCTTCCAGATGCAAAAAAAGAGGAAGTAGAAAGAATCATCCTTCCAAGGCCTTTACCATTTGAAGTTAGTCCCCCCTGGATTTTATTCTGCAGTAAAGGATCATTGAAACAGCCATGGCACATATCTGGGGAGAATATGTATATTACTAAGACACGCAATTAAAAAGTAAAGTAAGACAAATTTGTGCAAAAAAAAAGAAAGGATATATATTCAAATATTTTTTTTCATAGCTAATCAAGTGTTGATTTTAACTTGAAATATATATTCTTGGTTTATCTAAAGTGGGATGAAAGATAAGGCTTTACCTCCAGAACTGCAATTCCCAGAGCCACTGCCACAATGACCACTGTGTTGTCGTCAATCAGCTGCTTGATCTTTGGGAAGCACCCAGTAATTGTCTGAGTTTTTTTTTTTTTTTTTAAGTGGGGGTAAAAGAAATAGAAAAACATGTTATTAATTCAAAATGTGTTTTGGATCATTCACATGGGTGATTTGTTTTTTTTCTACTTCTACCAAAGCCCATACCGTGACACTGTCAGCCACCGTTTGGTTACATGGGCCAACAATGCCTGGACAGCACTGCGGTGGGTATTGGTTTCCGTTGTCCGAATAATATGGTGAGCCCACGAAGTCTGAGGAGTTGTAGAATCCACAACAGTTTAACTAATGTGGAGACAAAAGAGACTCTGTTACACAAAGCATCAGCAAAATGGGGTGAAAACGATCACCTTTTTGTTCAGCAGAATTACATACCGTGTTCATTGTAGTATTCCACAGTCCCGTGACATCAGGATTTTTCCCGTAGTCCTTCTTGATGTTCTGAACTGCAGCTGTGCCAAACTTGGTAAACAACTCGTCTGCCTAAATTGCAATCATACAGAAGCATTTGCTATCAAGTACCAGATGTCAGCACCTGTCATGATGGTGGAAAAGTTCCTTTGTTGACTTACCAAGGGTCTGAATACCAAGATCACCACTGCTCCTGCAACCTCCGCAATGAAGACCACCAGGACTATGACGAAAAACTATTAAAGAAAAGAAAAGAACGTTACACATTTTATTGGAATGGGGATCCACAACCAAGTTGTCACAAAAAAATCTTGCCATTGTATGATTTTGCAAAACCAAGGGGATACACCGAATGTCGACGTTTCTGAACCAAACTTTTTGTATCAGTAAATGTTGAGAAAACAATTAGAAAGGTTTAGGCAACACAACTACATGGTTAAGGTTAGAGACAAACCTTGTTATTTTTGTTAAAATATTAATATAAAGTAACGTAACAATAGCTCTTAATAAATAACTGCCCTCAGCAGACTCTTACTCAACATTGTGTAATAAACGTAATAATCTTTATGTAACAAGCATAAAGTCAATGATTTATTTTTGTTTCACACAAGACACGGCCAGCTGTTTCCTGGTTGAAGGTCCTGTGTTTTTTTGATCCATTCTCACTTGTTATACTTTTTATATACCATATAACTATCAGTAAGAGTCACTCAACATACTAAGTCACTTGAACTGCCTGAATGCAAAAAAGGTCCAAATTCAGTGGTTTACAGAAATGTATAATTTAAATAAATGACATGGCAACTTTTCATGGCATTTCCGATAGAGGGAAAATATTTTTATTTCCCTCTATGAAATCGTCATCCGTCTATAGTAAGCCACATTAAGTGTGTTTTCTTTCACCTTTTTAAAGTGCGTTTTCAGTTTGCATATTAAAAATAGGAATGTGAATGCCGGAAATTAGAAAAGAAGAAAGGTCAAAACATCACAAAAACGTTTACGAAAAACTGTGACAAAATGTGACAAAGTGCAAAGGAACAAGACTTAATTAACAAAATCATGACATATATGAAACATGTAACTGTCAGTCGAGCTTCCCCCAGTGAGAAATAACAGCACCAAAACATCAGACCTGTATTTGAACGGTAACGTTCCTCAAATTAATACATGAAACACATAACTATCATAATCTGTCATGTTTTCCATTGGGTTTCTATAGTTTGAGGTTTGAATACATGAGTTTTAATACATGATCCCATAACACCCTCTGCTGGTCCAAAGTGTTAATGGCAACCAACTGGAAAATTAGCCCCACCTGCTGTTAACTCAACATACCCAACTCCAAATTTTCACATATCGGAAGTGATTGAAAATTTGAACACACATTTTATTTTTGGCCCATTTTCTGGCAATTCAGTCAAAACTTTCCCCCAATTTGGATGGAATCTATTGAAACTATGCGTGTGACAATAAGTTTGAATGCACCAACAACTTGTGAATTTTTGAAAAGTATGCTTTTTCACCCCCTTGTCAAGAGGGAGATGAGGACATTGATACCATTTATCTTGAGAGTGATTTTTATCCAACAAAAAGATTACAACTGTTTTACTAAAGATGCTGACTATTCCTTCAACCCTCCATAAAGTAGCAGACAAAGACCTACCAGCAGCAGCATACACTTGCTCTCTCGGACGGCTCCACAGCAGCCTAGGAAGCCGATGACGAGCAGGAGCGCTCCTATTGCAATCAGCAGGTAGCCGACGTTGAGCACCTGAGTGAGCTCTGCCGGTGCGTTTTCAATTTTCCCGAGGAAGCCGAGGATGGAGCCGCTGTCCACCTTCACCCAGATCCCCACGCCCAGGATGGCAGCACCTGCCAACTAAGGGGGGAGTGACGGGGAGAAGAAGAGACAGGAAGAGAGGAGAAATGGGAAAAGATCTTAAGGATTTAAGGGGTGCTGATTTTAAATGTACTGTAAAGGTCAGTTTACTTGTCATGGGGAGTACTATTCATCCTACGAACATTTACCAAGCAGGGAGGGTTTAAATTAAGTTTTAAATAACGTAGTTCGGGAACAATGGCCACGCCCTGAACACCTAATTGTCTCTACACAAAGTATTTAAGCATGACGGATCCATCCACTTACCCTTACCCTCCATCCCTTACCCTCATCCCTTCTTCCCACGACCCCTTCCCTACATCCCTTCATCCCTCGACCCCTACCCCTTCATCCCTCGACCCCTACCCCTTCATCCCTCGACCCTTATCCCTTCATCCCCTCATCCCTTCGACCCCCTTCCCTAACCCATCCATCTGACTCACATTCGTAATAAATCAGTCATAACCTATATCGTGATAAGCGTGGTCTTTGTTAGTGAAATGAAGTTTTAAATAACGTAATTCGGGAACAATGACCAAGCCCTGAACACCTAATTGTCTCTGCACAAAGTATTTAAGCATGACGGATCCATCCACTTCCTCCTTGACTCTGTTTCCTCATCCCTCCCCCCCAACCCAGTTTTTTTTTTCTTTTGCTTCGCCATTTGTTCGCATATTTTACCACATCCTTCACAGTGCAACCTACTTGTGATGCACACAGAACTAAAATGTGTTTTTCCTGCAGGAAAATTCAAACTTACAAAGATGATGCCATTGAAGACAAACATCATGCCTTTGAGGAATCCAAAGCATCCCATCTTTGATGCTGATTGTTTTACCTATAGATGAAAAAAAAAGAGAAAAGACACCGGTCGATCAAAACTGTCCAGCATTTGTTGACAGCGTTCAAGTTATATTTGCCTCATGAAAAATGAATAAAACATTTTTATTCATTCATCATGATACCAATTCAACAACAATTTGTACGAACATCACAGTAATTTGTGTGCACAGCATTAGTCATCTAGATGACGTGTGGCTCCAAGTGTCACTGTCATTATGTACTGCCAATTAGGTGACACATTAACAGTGGGATTGTGCCGTTTCCTGTGTGAGATGGAAGGGGGAGAACGGGGGATGGGGGAAAACACCTGCCACTTTCCCAACTCCTCACCTTTGACCATTTGTGAGCTTAATAACTTATCTTTCTCAAACACTTAGAGTGCTTTGAGCCTTTCATTTCCCCTCTGAGGACATTTACTGTACACATATCGCCTTACAGGGTGAGGGCTTTGTTTAGTTTGAATTAATGGAAGTAGAGAGGTGACGATTGAGGAAGTAAAACTCACTGTATTTTCTAAAGAAATCCAACTCACAGATATGTTTCATCTCTCTGCGACATTCAAATTGAGAATGTTGTGCTATAATACTGAGAAGTGATAAACTCATTGACTACACAAATGAAGTATATCAAAGACACCTGTGTTTGTATGGAAAATGTTGAGGTCAGCCAGCCGATCCGTCGCGGCCATAGCTCTATTAGACGTTATGGTGCCGATACTTGTTGTAATGTATTAACCAATGGAGGTACATGGTAAAACAACAGCCAATTAAATGCCTCTTTATCTGTTGTCACATGAATACACAACACATTCTCTTCAGTGTGTTCACACAGATACTCAACATGTATCTGTCTTCATCATCTTGTCTGCATCCTGTCTCAAAAAATCTCCTCCTCCCACTCCTTTTTACAACCTCTACTGTTCTCAGTCACTTCCATTTTGTGTGTGTGTGTGTGTGTGTGTGTGTGTGTGTGTGTGTGTGTGTGTGTGTGTGTACCTCCCAGATGGGAAACAGTGCCCTTTGTTTGTCGTGAAAAAACAGACAATGTGTTATCCCAAACCACAATGACTGAGCAGAACCCAACTGTGTATAGCAACAGGCTGCTTTCTGAGAATTGGGATATCCCTCATGGCCTCTTCGCACTATTATTTAATCCACGCCTACAACCGGTTATCTTTATACACTCAAATCTACTGTAAATGTCACCTCAGGTAAACATATATGATAAAAAAAATAAAAATATTAAAAATAAGTGTCTTGCCATTTCTTTAAGCCTGCTTTTGCTGTTACAGTGAAGCTGGTCCTCATCAAGTTAATCATACATTCGGAGGCCAGGATGCCAGGAAACATAATGAGCTGTTGCCATGACTCCCCCAAAACTCCCTCTGTCACCTCTGAACTTCCTCATGGTCAGCGATATGCAAAAAACGAGGAGTCGGCCTGGTGATGTATTAACAAGCCACATGCAAAAGCCACATGCAAAAATCTCAAAAAATAAAGATGCAGTGTGCCCTTCCAACACACCAAGGAGAAACTGGCATTGTTAACGCTACCTGCATGTGTTTGTTGATCTTAGACAAACAACAAAATCTCTCTTCTCTGACTGACCAGTTTCCATAAAAAAACACACACACACACAACACACACACACACACACACACACACACACACACACACACACACACACACACTCACACACACACACACACACACACACACACACACACACACACACACACACACACACACACACACCATTCTCAAAGGACTCCATTGAGCACAATAATTGCAGGCAGGTCTCAGGGGGACAAGAGGATCATTGTTTGATGGATCTCTTTCATTGTTGGTACCGGCACTTGAAGAAAAAAGAACTACCAAAAGACACAGAGAATCAAGTACATAACTTTAAATCACAGTCGGTTTGCGTTGAGTCACTCTTCTTGCTTACCTTTTCACAGGAGATGTAGACCCGGGTCTCCCTACCTTCACCCTGGTGATGGAGGCTGTTGCTGTGGGGAGCAGACTGCCAGAGAGATCACAGGAGCACAGCGGTGTATTATTTATTCTGTCCTCCACAATGAGCCACAATGTACTCCCAGTGGCACCGTCGCTCTGTTGGATATCTGAGAGAGAGACAGAGAGACACACAGAGAGAGAGAGAGAGAGAGAGAGAGAGCCTCTGAGTGACTTTTTTCCGGCTTTCTAATTTTAATTTTATGGCTGTCAGCCAGTTATAAGTAGTGGGGAGGGAGGGGGGGAGCAGGTGGGTGTGACCAAAGCAGCTGAGTGATAAGGTGGTAACACACATCACCATGGAAAGAGAGAGAGAGAGACAGAGAGAGAGAGAGAGAGAGAGAGAGAGAGAGAGAGAGAGAGAGAGAGAGAGAGAGAGAGAGAGAGAGAGAGAGAGAGAGAGAGACCATATCCAGGTAAACAATCACCTTGACATGAGAACAGTGACTCGTTTTCTCAATTAAAACATAAAAAAATACTACTAATTAATTATATAAGGATCAACCAAAACGAACCATTGGGAAATAATTAGCAAAAGTATGGGGGTGGATATTTTCCCTGCACCTAGATGTGCAGTTTGAAGAGCCAAACATCATAAGGGACAAACATGGTCGCTGCATAATAATTAAGGAGGATTTGTTATTTATTTAAAGGCTGGCAGTGTGTGTAAATGTGTATGCCCACAATTGGGGTAATGTTGATTTCTTGAGTAATATATATATATTTTTTCATTTGCATGAATGAATATAAGGGGGTGATATTAACTGTGTCTTAGAACCTTCATGAGATTGTTCCAGTGCTAAGGTCAAGCAAAGCTTCAAAAATACTGGATAATGATACTGTTGTTATTCTACTTGTGTAATTATGTGCAATACGTTTTGGTCTATTAAAAGTATTCAAATCTAGAGTAGACTTTCTAAACACATATAGATTTATTTATTGGAACTAATGAGTCACCTGAGTTATTACACTTTATGCAAAACCATGAAAGCGTGTGTGAGGGGACAAGCGACACCGTATAATACAAGTGAACAAACGTGATCAAACAGGAGAAAAAGACTTGTTTGACAGGATTTAAGTGGTTGAACAAATATTGTCATCATCATCATCTCTCTTTATACAGGGAGAGCATTTTGCTCCAGATAGAATTTGATTCCCCGACTATTATGGCATTACATCATCATTTAAAATCACATCATAATAGTAATTACTTATTTTTTGTAGGCCAACCCTGGAAGTTATCATCACACTGGTTCCCTGGACAAAAAGCAAATATATATATATATATATATATATATATATATATATATATATACTGTATATAAATACTGTGACACAGGGAGTTTTCAAAAACATTTAGGTGTTAGTGAATTACTTATAGATGAACTAGTCATTATCCGTCTGAGACATACAGGATTAAACCAAACACTCTAAAGAATAGGCAAGCACCTAAACTGAAAATTGTCAAAGATGTACTAATAGACAAAAAAAAGAAGGGAATTAATAGCAGGGCCATCCTAATCGATGGAAAACATAATATTAAATCGGAGTATCTGTAAGGAAAGGCATCGAAGAAAGTACACAATCTTCTAAACAATGACTTAAGATCAACAGGAATAATAGAGAGAATTCGGGTTTATTTATTAAAATATAAATGTATTTTCCTGTCAACCTGCTGCTCCACACTCCATTCCTTTAGGGGGGAGTAATCAACCTCCAATACACAACCAAAAGAAGAAGAACAGCCTCGCACCACACCCACTCCTCCGCACCACACCTGTCCTCTGTGAACCTGCGTCATGAGGACAGGTGTACAGGTGGACGTGTGGTGTGTTCGGTGTACTATGGGAAAGAAGAGTTTTGACACTATGCACACGGTGGTAGTGTCGTACCTGCGGGCCAATTTAATGGTTCAACGCTAAAACCAAAGTCTAACTAGTAATACAAGAGTGTAAAAATACTTTGCAAAGTTAAATACAAAAGTACAAAAGTATTAGAAATGAAACTAATTGAAAAAATAATTACTAATAACATTTCAGAAGTTAAATTACTCATTATTCAGAATGGCCCATTTCAAATAAATATATATTATATTATATTAATGGATTATAATTATTGATGCATTACTGAATACATTAAATGCATACTGCAGCTGGTTATTGTGTTTAAAATATAACTGCTATGATATATTATGATGTATTATAATGTATTAGTCGATTCAGTGAATCAATTTTGAGTTCAGTGATATCATTGACATCCAGACACCAATAACACCATATATCAGCGTGCAGCTCCTCCTCCCAGTCCTTTCTTGCCTCATTGTCATGGGTTGTCATGCAGAAATTGTTAACATAAAGTACACTACAGGTGTATATCGTGGGGCCAGCAGATATTTCTTCATAAACCTCCTGTTTACTCTTCATCATGGCTAATGTCACGTCACCAACATGCTAAAATGTTGCATGTTTTTTACAGATTATTTAAAGTATTTACAGTGTTATTGAGAGTAAGGAGCTCAGGACCTTCTGAGGCCTCATCCTGCTGCCGACGTCAAAGGCAGTATTGAACAACATGAAAATACTTACACTTAATAATGTGTAGTCTGTAATGGCCCTCTCAGTGTCAATGCTAACTAGAAAATCTAAAAGTTTATTGTATTGTGTATCATTTTAAATGTCATCTCTGTTGCTCAAACATGTGCTTTTGTTTGTCACAAACCTGCAGATATGCAGCCTCAAAGAAAGACATCTGGGAAGAAGAGGAATATTATACAGGCCAACTGACACATCTTCTCTGTGCTGAAACTCTGAGGTAGGATATCTTTTCACATTACCAGCTGTGTTGTGTTTAATGTTGTTAAATATTGAAAGCATACAACATTGACCTATTTTAATTGAATGATAAAGAAATAAATGAAATTTTAATTTTGTTTTTAATTTAACAAAACTTGGCATTATTAGTTCTAATTCTTATGAATGTTATTTATTTTATTGACATTTTAGATTAGTTTCCAGTGAAATATTAATGACTTTATGTAGTGATTTTGCAGTTGTAAAATTACTTTTGCTGTTCTAGAAACAATATTTAGTTGTATCTAAATTATAAATAATGTTTAATCCTGTTCTGAAATTGTTTCTTTTTAGAATTATATAAATGTTTTTAAAGGAATAAGTCAAGAAAACAAAAAACATTACCGTCTGTTCACAGGTGGAACAGTCCAACGACATGATTATGTTTATAGGCCTGTACTATGGTTTTTGTTACTCTGGCCAAGCAGCTGAAAAACCACAGGTTGTCTCATCAGCATCTCAACTGCCTCCAAGACGAGATCCGAACTGGAAAAATTCACAGAATAGGGAAACACCAGTAAAGCAAAACATTCTCTAGAGTCTTTTATTATTGTTTTAAAAGATATTCATTTGACATTTTTGCCTTTTTTCTGTTGATAGTAGATGGTATAGAATGAAAACTGGGGAATTGCATAGTATATATTGAAAATGTATTACATTACACAAGGTACATTGTGATTACATGTTCATATTATCAACGGATGACCCAGTATACCTACCTGTGTTTTGTGTTGTATTTGGTTTTGATCTTCCATAAAAACTAATTAAAAAGTGTATTTAAAAATGCTGAATAAGGATCTTTGAACGGAAAATGAGGGACTACATATGTTTAATAAATGTTGATGTAAATTTCTGTTTTGTGTCCAGATTGCTGAATGAACAAAGGAACTTGAAGTGCCGGCAAGAGACGACTAGTGGAGCACATTGAACAAACATTTGGTAACTATCAAATCAACTAGTAGTAGTTGTTGAAGAGTTAGATGAAGTTATTTTAGTTGCAATTGTTGTAGTTGATGTTGTTGTTATAGTAGTATTAGCAGTAATTGGTGTTTTAGCAGCATTAGTAGTTTTTGTAGTAAGGTTGTAGTTATCATAAAAAAATCTTTAGTATAGACTATAGTATGTCATGAAAAATGCCATAAAAATGTCACAATAGAAGTCATAGTAAAATATTTTATTAAAAATGTCACATTATAGCATGCCATAAAAACATTATATAAAAAGTCATAGTATGAAATATTATATTATAGTATGCCATACTAGTGTCAAAGTATAATATGCCATGAAAAATATTATATAATTTTTTTTTTAAAAAGTCATAGTATGAAATATCATAGTTGTAAATAAGTCATTATATAGTACGCCAAAAAAAGTCGAAAAAAAGTACTACAATATATCGGGAAAAAAAGGCATAGTATAGTATGTCGAAAAATGTGATAAAAAATGATAGCATAGTATGTCGGAAAAGTTGAAAAAAAGTCATAGTATAGTATGTCAAAGAAAGTCTTGGTATAGTATTTTTGAAAAAAGTCAGAAAGAGCCATATTAAAGTATTTTGAAAAAGTCATAAAAAAGTCATAGTATAGCATGTCGAAAAAAGTCAAGATAGTTTGTCGAAAAAAGTAATAGAATAGTATGATGACTCATAAAAAAGGTGAGTTTAGTGTCAGAAAGTTATAAAAAAAAAAAGTAATTTCATAAGTTGTCAAAAAAAGTCATACTATAGAATGGCGAAAAATAAGGTATTCATAGTAAATTAAGACAAAAAATGTCATAAAAGTAATTAAAAAAGTCATAGTATTATACGTTGAAAAGTCATACAATAGTATGTCAGTAGTATGTTCGTTGAACTATGGTATTTTAAAAAATAAATTATTTCTGAGTTATTTAAACTCAGAAATAATTATCTGCTCATATTGCTGGTAAATGTAGCGCTTGAAGCAGTACAGCATATTGGCTGAAGTTGATGCACTTTACATTTCTGGGTCTTGGGATAATATATATTGTGACTTTTCTATGACTTTTTTTCAAAATACCAAACAAACTTTTTATCATCCAATACTATGACATTTTTATAACTGTTTTTAACATACTATAACGTTTAAATGATATGTTTATGGCGTACTATACTATGACGTGTTTTATGAGATTTTTTTACGACATACTATGACTTTTATTGCATATTATACTGTGCTTTTCTTTATATACATATTTACATAATGGGTAGAGGTGCAATAGTTACTAATAGTTACTGTTTATTTTCTATTAACTGGATCTCCATTAGCTGATGCCTTATATATTAAACACAACATAGCTGGTTATCAGGAAATATATCTTACCACAGAGCTTCAGCACAGAGAACATATACCAGTTGTACTGTGTAACGTTCCTCTTCTTCCCAGATGTCACCTGCTGCATAATTAAAGTGATAAATGAAAGCACCTTTCTGAAGACACAAATGACAGTTAAAGTAAAAACGATACAATATCAATACACTGACACAGAGTCTATTGTCACATAGTTAGCTTTAACACTGTAAGGTGGAGATTTGAAAAATGTTAATTAATAAAATGACAGAGATACGCAGGGTTTGGACAAACCTGAAGACTCTTCCAGGGTTCCAACAGACTGTGTAAAAACCAGTCCACTTGCAACTGTCTATATGATGAAACACAATAAAAATTAAAGTCATCGGAATTCTGAGGTGCGTTAATTTCAAGTTGAACCAAGTTGCAGACATTCTAACCAACGTTGGTGTATGAAATAAAAAAGTGGATATTTCCACTGATGCATTATCTGTCGTTTCATTTATTTTCTATTTATTGTGTCGTTTAATTAATAATTCTAATACAATTAAGCTTGTATTTAGTAAAAAAAACAAACACTAAATGACCTATTTCTGTGACATTGGAATTCAGCATCTTCCTACAATTCTAGTAATAATATACAGATAATATGGCCGTTTGTAACACATTTAAAAATAAAGAATTCCTTAATATAAGAGATAACCTGACAATAGTTGTAGCCTATGAAATGCCACAAGAGGAAAGACACACACTTGTCTTGTTGAGCTTGTTTGTTTTTTAGTCTTTGCCATTGGCACCAACTCTCTAATATGCGTAATTTGTGCACAGGTGGGTGCCTTTATGGATTATTTATGTCGACCAACATGGCATGTTGTTGGGTAATATAGTCCAGAATTATTCCAGTAATCACACCGCTGTAATGAAATGGGTTACAGACTAAACAGGGGTTATTTATACAAAACTTTAATGCTTCTGGTGTTTGGGGTTTCACAGCGCTTTTCCATTCTTTTTGAGAGTTCAAAAATCTACTTTAGTTTTGTACATTAGTGGAAATATTTGATGGGAACCTCCACTCATCAGACATAAGTGTCAAAGGCTTCAACTTTGATCAGGGACTAACTGAAAATATATTTAATTGGGAGATTTTGTATTGACATCCCTGGGCTAAGGATATGAAATCTTTTTATTGTTTTTTGTTATTGTTTTATTTGAACAACTTGTCATTCATTTTCCAGAATAGGTTACTTAGTGATATTCAGTAGTTTAGGACCGAACGGTTTCTGAAAAATGGTCTGTTGATACATGGTGTAAACAAAAGTTAAGATCTTATTATCTCGTAAAGAATAACTAAGGTGCAGAACTTTAATTAGACCGGCAGCTTATGCCACTCCAGAGGAGGAAACATTTTTATTTGTTGTGTGAGCTAGGTAAAACTAAGAATAAAGTACACTTTTTGTTTTTCTCTCCTAGTTACGAGGACATGAGGGATGAACTCTTTAGTTAAATGAACTCTATTTGCTGGATGACAATAAAAAAAAATGTAGTTGTGCTTCAAGAAAGGAACCTTTATGTATTAAATATTATTGGCCTGGTATGGGAGAGAAGGCAGGATATTTTGTTTAAGACCCAGCGGAGTAACAAATAACAAAATAACAATTTTGTATTTGAATTAAATGTAATGAAATGTGTAAATGATGCAGCTCTATCTTGTTATATGTATTATAAACCCATCAGGGTTGGTCACGTTATGTATGTGACCACAAAATAAAGAAATCAAACAATCAACCAAAAATGTCAATATATATAAAATTGTAATGCTTTGCCTGAAACACAGTAACAGCTGTCAGGTGGAGTCTCCACCACCAGAATTTCTGAAATAAATGCCCCTCAGACTTTGGCCTCATATTTCATACATAGTTCAGTGAGACATTTGCTTCTTTTGAATCATTTCAAGCAAAGATAAAAGAACACAGAGAGATTGACAGGCAGCAATTACTGACTCAACGGCCAAAGAAGAGAGAAGGAGAAATGATTTACAGCAGTAGAATACTGATGATAAGTCACAGCTCGTTATTGGCGACATGAACTTTCTAAGTGCAAAGAATAGGCGTGGAATTGGCTTGCACGAAGTAAATTAATAAATAATAATACATCCTCACATACTCTATTTCAAAATCCATTTTTTATCAATAAACATGTCACTATTCAAATCCAAAATGTGACTACTCATCTTTCCTTCTTCACCTTATAAAACATCATCCAGAAACCTTTTGCATGTCCAACATTCAGCTGACTGAATGGGTCCAGTATCTGTCATTTTATGACTAAGTGTCATGATACTTTGGCTTTTCATGCCATTTCTTGCTATTCATGCACACCCACACTTCAAACACACGTCAATAACGCAAACACATACACACACCCTTTGAGCAAGTTATGCAAGAGGCAAGAAAGCACTGCATATTATTGACCATTTGTGTTAAAACCAATGTCTTTCAGAAAACATACAATACAAACACAACTCATACTCACATATTTGAGTGATTCATCAGTTAACAAAACTGTGGGGAGAGGTAAAAAGTGCATTTGCTGAGAAACTAAAGGACAGAGAAAACAAGAAAGAGACACAAGAAGATGACTGGGGTGAATTTCCTGAGAAACTGTCACTTTAAAAGATTTCTTATCGGAGTCTGTTAGTCAGGACATTGGCATGGGAAACAAATAATGAGGGAAATGTAGGATAAAAACTGCCCTCCTTGCCCACACGCCAGAAGCTACATTTTTGAACGTCTGAAATTGAAGAACCTACATTTGTATCGGTACAAGCAGCGTATTGCAACACACATCAGTAATCTTTCTATGTGGTGTATTAATAAACCCAGCAATCATATTTAGGTCTTCATTATTAATGGACTATACCAGTGTTTTGCATTTTTTACCGATTTAATATCAAATGATGTGCCCTTTACATCACTGCATAACACAAGATCTACAAAAAAAGTTTCCTTTAATGGAAAATATTTTATGTCAAACTTTGAATTGACTGTTTGTTAGCCCCCCTTAAAATTTGTAATACTTTTATTAAACAACGGGTATTTGATTTCAGAAAAGGTACAAAAATGGAGGCTCCTCATTTGTAGCCAACAACCATCGAATTTGCGGGCTAAAATGTTGGCCGTCGCTGAAATATTTTTTTCAGCTGTAGCTAGCTAGCTAATTCAAATAACGTAAGCTACAAAAGTTGGCTGAAAACGCTGTCTCCGGTCGACCTGATGATTCATGTAGAACCCATGGAAATAGAGGAACAGCATTGCAGTAAATAACTTGTTATTCATAGTATTTTAAGTATAGTAAAAATGAGACTGTTCTTTTGTTCCTACGTAACTCTGCTAAACGTTAGCTGCTCAGCCTGCACACTCAGACAAGCAAGACAGGCCCTTGGATTTAGCTATATTTCTAATGGTCATTTTAGTTTATCCAGTTTACTGAGGAAAAAATGCCCATGTGTTTGGTGAATGTAGCGCTATCACGGATAACAAGTTTAGCTTGAGTTGCTGGAATATCTACTTTCCTGCTTACGTTAGCCTAACTGATATAGTAGCATTCTGGACTAGCTCCCGCAATACTACACAGTGGATGCGCTAATTGTGAACAGGGCTTTTTTCTAAATGTAACATGTAACAACAAAAAATAATGTAGTGGAATACAGCTGCCATTTGAAGGAATAACAGATTGCTATTCTAGATAGTGAGCTGGTTAGCTGGCCATGCTAATGTTTGCGGCCGGTAATCATATCCATTCCTTACTCTTTTAATCTTGTGATTTGGGGTTTTGTAAAGGTTTAAAAAAGAAAGTAACAAAGAAACAAAAGGTAGAAAAACTTGGAGGAATCCAAAGTTTGACCAAACTGCTGTGTCTTTCTGTTGTTAAGCTATGAGCTGTTTGGGGCAGGAGTTTAGCAAACGGTCAACTGAACATCATTAATCAACAGTGGATTAAGCCGTTTCCTCACCGTACCAAAAATGTTCAAAACCCACGTTTGGGCCCTGTACTCTGAAACAGCTTGTGTCCTGCACAGCTGTTAGACTGGTCCACTTCATCCATTACAAGTGTTCACAGGTGATGTTCATATCATCCTGGACATGAGAGGCCAGACAATCGGAGCAAAGGAGTGTCTGTCTCTTCACTGGAAAGTCTTCCTTTGGTTTCCGAGGGCCAACCTGTTCGTGTTTAGCTCCTATCTGCCAGGTGTCTGGACGCCTCAGGTAGCCTGCTTGTCCGGATGGCTCTTTAGCTTGTGGAATTTAACACTGTCCAACTTCTCGAACCTCTTCTCGCAGAACTCACAGGTGAAGTTGTAGTGGGCCTCTGAGGTGTGCTTCTTCATGTGCCAGTTCAGCGACGCACGCTGGCGGCACTGGTAGCCACAGATTTCACATCTGACAAGTGATGTGGGTTAGAGGAAGGAGGGAAGGAAAGGAGGAGTGACAGCATGTAGATGATTATGGGTCTTGTTGTATTAATGATTTTTTCATCTTGTTCTGGTTACAAATATTAAGGTTACAGACTGCAACTTTAGTCTAACCAGCTTACATCAAAAGTGTGTAAGGATTAGATCTGTTTTCAGTTTAAGCAACTTACTGGAGTGGCGTTTCTCCAGTGTGGGTCCGCCTGTGGACCTCCAGATGATTCTTACGCTTAAACGATTTTCCGCATGTCTCGCAGATGAAATCTCTGACCCCTGTGAAAAGATTTTATTACGTTTGGAGGTTCATGAAGATCGAACTCTGAATCGACTAGCATGTCTTTGAGGCACCCACCTGAGTGGATGATCATGTGGCGATGCAGGTGGTTGGACAGGTAGAACTTTTTTCCACAGCCTGGATGGGGGCAAACCTTGGTCCTGCCTTTCCTGTGAACTAGGTTGACATGATTCTACAGAGAAGAGGAAGTGAACCGACAAGATGTTTATCTTAATCTCCAGCTAAACAAACTGAAGGTGAAATGTAAAGTATGAATGTACAAATGCCTCACCTGAAAGCTGCTAATAGCTACATAGACTTGACTGCAGCCCTCGTATGGACAGTGGAACATCTTGAGCATCCCATCTGCTTCAATGACTGGGCCTCGCCTGTTTCTCTTTGATCGAACACTGCATGCAAAAAACAGACACTGCAGTTTTAGGCCCAATCCCATTCTCAACACAGGGATTTAGGGGTGTGTTCCTGCAAAGTGCATGAGGGTTTAGGGCTGTCCCACTGTCAAATCGATGATTGCTTGAGGGCTATTTCGCAGACATTTGAGCCCTTTCTGAACATCTAACATAGGTTCACATTACTGCAAACTTTACCTGAGGGAATGACCCACAATTCATAGCTCTGTGAAGTTAAACTAGGGGGAACCTAAAGTCATAAAAAAAGGTAAACAAAGAGGACGGCACATGGGTTTTTTAATCTGTCATATTAAATGTACACAGAAACATTAACATTAAGGATTAAGTTGAAAGCAGAGGAATGCAATTATAGACTATATTAAACACCTGGTTTATTTTTCACCCATTCCCTTTCATTTTTCTTAGTGAAGCCATTTTGACAAAAACAAGTAAATAGATTCGACAGTTACCTTTCGTCTCCAGTGCTGTCCGGTTCTTATTTATACCATTTCAAGCCCTTGCAGCCTCTCACTCAACCATTCTGTGTCGTGGAAATGTTGCATGCAACGTTTTACAAAAATACCTGATTACTTGTGGACAAGGCCTACACTGTTATTCATCATGGTAAAGTATGTGGCCACTAACCCGCTCAGACCCCGCTGCAGCTCTCTGTCACTACTCAGCTCCAAAGCGTCATCTGTGGGCTGCAGCAGCTGCTTGTCACTCAAACCTGCAGAGAGAAAGTGTTAACTCTGATCACAAAATAACTCTTGAATGTATTGGCTGAATCAAAATGTCATACTGGTCAAAAGAGTAGAGGTGGGAATCACCAGAGACCAATGGATAGGATATTAGAACTATATTTTAGCTACACTAGGATCCTAATGTGATTGTAAACATTTTGTGATGTGCCAAGCATTGGGTTAACATATATTGCAATTTATTACCTTTTTTAACAGCAAATTATGCTGTTTGTCAACATCTGTTTATTATCTAAAATGATAGTTTTCACTCGGTTCATCTCACTCACAATCATTTTTATTCCAGCAAAATGTTTTTTGTCAATCAAGCAGACGGAATGACATAACAAATGTTTTATGAAACATAAACGTTGCATCATGCACCTGACTAACTGAGCTGTTCACATAGCAGTCTACAAAAAACAAACCCATTGATTTTACCGCACCAGATAAATATTAGCACCATCTAGTGGATTGAAATAGATTTTTTTACCAAAACGTTTCATTTGTATTTACAAATTTAATAGTATACATAATAAAAGATTTATACTTTGCAAAATATCGTAATACAATGCTTTATAGATTTTGCTGATAAAAAGATAGATATGAATATTCCATTTCTGCTAATAAATCACTTGAAATCCTAACTTTAATAATAAAATGAATCAATAACGAAATTGTTTTTAAAGGGTAGACTTGATGTCTTGAATTAAAAACCTAATTCTTCCTCTTCTTTTGCCAGTGGATCCGAAACTTTTTTCTTTAAGGGACCCTTTATCTATCAAGGAGTGAACTGATGACCTCTGCCTAAGTGACATATTTTATGGATATTCCATATTATATTCAGTGCATAACAATGACAGTACAGAACAACCGATCAAGTGTGCAATTAACCAAAATAGTGAACGCATAACATTTAATGCAATTTCTCTGTATTGTGTATTTTTTAAACATGTATTTTTACCATTACACATACTTAACAGGCTTTTTTGTGTGGAATATCTGTGTTTTCTTATCCCTGAAGCTTGCATCGTTTTTATAAGCTCTTTGGTTGTTTCGACTTAGAAGAGAGGGAAAGCTCTGTGAATATTGCTTGTCTCATCTAACCTAATCCAGCTAACCATGAATATTAATCCAAGCTATAAAAAACTCTCTTAGATCTTCCTTGCAGACTTTGTGTATGTAGCGCACCTGTCATGGAGTCTTCATCCTCGGCTGCTCTGAGTTTCGACTCAGACACCTGGTTGTAGGTGACGCCGCCGATGACGGTGCAGGTGACTTCCTCCACGTTTCCGCCGCCCATGTTGAGCTGGATGCCCTCTGATGCCAGGGCCTCGTAGCTGGGGCCAGTGATGATAATTAACTAGGAATGGAAAAAAACAAATACAATTGTAACTTTGGGTAAAAGACATAAAACACTGCTTGATGTGCACAACATACTTCTACCTCCTTTAAACAGCTCGTACTCATCAAGGTACTCGTTCACCTACCTGTGAGCCTTCTAAAGTGGTCCTCTGGTCAGGAATCTCACAGCTGGTCACCACTGTCTGCAGGGTCTGAGGGTCAAACAGCTCGCTCTGCTCTTCTACCTGCATTGGCTGCGAGACAGACAGCTCAGGCTGAGCCCCAAGTCCGGCTGAGCCACTCAAGCTCTGCGACAGCAAAGAGTCCTCGTCCATCTTCCCCAGTTTAACAGCTAGGGACGGCGTCATGGTAACACACTCATATCCAAGCGGTGCAGTCCTGATCTCTTCTTCTCCGTCTGTGCCTCGCCTCAGATCCTCAGCCTCCTCAGCATCCTCCTCCTCCTCCTCCTCCTCCTCTTCTGAGGGGATGGAGTTAAAGGCTGCTGCTGGGGAGCCTTGCTGTCGCTCTATGACCATCTCCATCTCCCAGACAGGCTGTCCTGTCATTGGAACATCCACGGAGGAGGCCTCTATACTGGGATGGAGGTCTAGAGCTGCCACCTGTTCTACAGGGCTCATGGTTGTATGTTGTTCCTCAGAAACATCCACATTTTCTTCCACATCTACAAAAAGCAGAAAAAAAAGCATTTGTTAAGGAACTAACAGCTACTGATTAACATTAAACCACTCATGATATCAACAATGAAAGTGAAAACCCCCTGAATGAGTCAAAGAATATGACATTCTGAACCTCTGAACTCTTTCTGAGCCTTCTTTCTTCTCGTCCTGCTGCCCACACCTTTATCCGTGGCCGTGTCTGTTTTTGTTGCTATCTCTTCATCGCCCTCTTCGTTCACTCCCTCCTCTTGCTCGGAGTCACTCGCCTCCCTCGGTGGTGAGAAAAGGTATTGCACGAACGAGTGGTCCGAGTCACATTGCCAGATAGCAGCGGTGGAGAAGTTGGGCTGGGGCTCCAGGGCTCTGAGCTGGGGCTCATGAGGGCAGGAGCGGGAGTGCTCCTGGTACCAGCACACCAGGCTCTGGAGGCTGGACACGCACTCCTTCCTGCCTGAACAAAAGTCAGCCGAAAGGACAGTCACTGATGAGTGAATAACTGGATTTTGTTGGATAATCATTCATACATTTGTACCCAATACTCTTTTGGATGAATGTCCAAGTCAACATTGTGTAATACTAATCCATAATTATGACATAATTAATTAAAGTGAATTTGGAAATATTCATTCAAAATTTCAGTCGAAATTCAAATGATAATAAGTTGTACCTCTTGGATTTGCAACTAAACATTGATTAATGTATCAGAGTGCTTGGAAAATGAAAGTCACATACATTTTTCTAAAGCCTGAGGTTCTCTCTGAATCTAAAGATATTCAACGTATTGCCAAATAAGATAAGAAGCAAAATCTCCTGTTTGAGGTTGGAACTGAAATGTAATGTTTGTCATTTGTGCATGAACATCTAGTTAAACAATTTGTGTTTCTCAACAACAACAAAAAAAAATCACACAAAAGCGTCACTTTAAATCTTGTGTTTCCCAGAGTTTAACTCATAAGTTTCTTGGAAATAAGTCATTCAACATGAAAAAAAAGCTTGAAAAAGGACTAATTGACTAAAGAAATGTTAGTCTACTAAGACCAAAATGACCGAAAAGTCTACTAACCAACTAAGAGGAGGCAGATGTACATCTTCTACTATATCAAATTCACTCATTAAGAAGAAAATTAGACTTATTTACTTTTATCAATAGTGATTTTGGACATTTTACAGTGTAAAAATCATCTTATCAGTGGTCTCTGTTTGAAAAACTGTAATGGAGGCACTGTTTCTAAATGAACTTTAACCTACTGTAGATACTGATATATCTGCAATAAGTCGATTTATCAGTCTAGCTCTGCTTATTATATCATACATAGTTGTTAATAAGTCATACCTTTGACATAGTAGCTCATGATTTGGAAAATTTGGGATTCATCATCATGAGTATTCATATTTAGTCATTCCTCAAATGTCATCTCTTTCTCTTGTGTCTGTCTAATGCAGTAGACAGCACTCAAAGCATGGATTAGCAGTTGGTCATCTGTCCACCCACGCTTACGCTTTAAGCTTTATGACTACAGGTGAAGTTATGAGTAAACCTGCATGAAACAAGTTATTAATCAGCAGCAAAGAAGATTTCAGGCTTAAAAATAATTCAATAATTGACTTGTGAAATTGAAACCCCAGCTATTTCGAAGGGTTTTCCACAGAAGCAGCTATTACACTGACACTTCCCAAACCTGTTACTAAGTTAAATGATTCCATCTGTCAATGGCACCACTCACCTTTTTTCTCTTTTACTGAGACTTCTGTAGCAATCTTCTTCCTGTAATGCAGTCAATTGGACAATGACTGGTCAGGTTAAGCAGAATAAAACACACACACTCAATTAAGCTGAAAAGGGGCCATTAAAACATAAAAGGCTGACAGAATAAAACGAATAGGCCTAGCTAGTAACATTGCAGCAGACCATGTTGATAAAGACGTGGACGGTCTGGCCAGGTAACGTTAGCTTGTATGAAATAAACTGGACTTACCCGCAGTCTTTCTGCTGGTATCGTTCTCCATAGGTGGTGTTGAGCAGGATCAAATACTCTGCCAGTCCAGCATCACTCAGACTGGTCCTTCTGCGGAGCTCACTCCACAGCTTGTGCGACTCTCCCAGGTACACCCTCCTCACGTCGTACTTCTTTCGGGATTCAAGACGCCTCTGTGCTCGGTCGGAGTCCGTGAGTCTGGGTCGTCCTCTGCACCGCCTCAGTGCACCCTTCTCTAGGTCCCTGTCTTGGTCGGCGTCCAAGGGAACTTCTAACTCTGTCAGGCTGTGCGCCATCTTGACAGCTGATGTTGTGATTGCCGGCATCCCGGAAGTTGGTACGACTCGACAGGAAGCACTGATAAAGACGGATTTTCTGGTTGTCTTCCCAAAACGCGGGCTTCTAAATGCTGTAGTACCAGTGAAGAACACAGTCGTCCACCACATGGGTACATGTGCAAAAATACTAAAATATATTACCTCTGTGTTCGCCGAAAATCGCAGCGGAACGCTACAGCAAACAACGCGGTTTCCACCCGGACCGCATTAGCACGAACACCAGTGTGAAAAATGTAAACAAACGCGGGAAGCTACAGCGTGAACCCACAGGTTATGGGATGAACATCGTTATTAGACGACGTAACTACAGGGACAGGGTCGGTCATGACAGACATCTTAAAGCTCGTGTTTAGGACTTTTATGTCACAAACGGAAGGAAGGAAGGAGCTCACATTTACCCCTCCATCACCGACGACCTGCAGCACGCTGGTGGTCGGTGATGGAGGCATCAGCCGCTCTGTGCTGCTGCTGGCGGCGGTGACAGCGGCATCAGAGACGGGGGTGAGAGTGATGTTCTTCACCCAGACACAGATTCAGAGCCTCCCACTCTGTCTGCAGAAACGTGTTCCCAGCCTGAGCCCAGAGAGTCTAAAGGTACAAATCACTTTCCTCTCAAACTCCCATTGGAAAGTTGTAGCCTAACCAATGCATGTATTTATTGTTAATTAATCGTTTACTAATGCTTTATAAATTGCGAGACCAACGTCTGGTTTCCCAGGTTGTCAACAATGTCTCTCAGGACAATATATTTATGTATTAACACTTCACGGATTCTTGTAAACAAAACATTATAAAACTTCCATTAAATAACAGGTGTTACTGTAGACTTGAAGGCTTATTAGAAAGTGATAACTCATGAACATTAATTATTTACTTGTATTTTAATGACTCACAACCTGGCTAACCAAAAGTTATAGTCGGTAAATCATTTATTAATCAATAATAATAAGCCATTAGTTACATTTTAAATCTATTAGAATGTTGTTCCGTATATCTTTCATTAAATACTTGTCACTAACTATTTTTTGTGTTTTATTAAGAAACAGTTTTTTTTATTTTGGGGTTTTTGCTTGATAAATATTTGGATATTAATCTGTTGATAAAAGTGCAGTCAAATGGTTGATTAATTAAAAAAAAACGTCTGGGCTGTACACATCAAACAGAAATTAGTAAGGTAACAGTGGTGTTTGAATAGTTCTTTAGAGGCAAAAAACTTTTGATTAATTAGTTTATAGATAGAAAATTAATTAGCAACTTTTTGATAAGCTATTATTTGTGTTAATTGTGTTTTTTCAAGCGAAAATGTTAAATCTTCTCTGTTTGGTGCTTAATCTTAATGTAAACTGAATGTGTTTGGGTTTTGGAATGATAGTCGGACGCAACAGGATTTTAAGACATCACATTGGGCTCTGACATATTGTGATGGGTAATTTCTTTGACTCATCAATCTACCCGGAATCATCCAGATTCCGCTTGTCAATGTAGTTTCTTCATGTTCTTTTATTTTTTTAAAGAAAATCAAGTTTTCCTATCCGAGGACAGTGGAGGAGCTGCTGCAGCAGGTGGCCAGCCTTCACGAGTCCACCAACACGTCTCCCACACCTCCATCACTCATCATAGTCGACAGGCTGGAGGGCTACCTGTGTGGTCCCGGGGCCGGCAGCCTCAGTGGATTTCATCCGGGGGAGGAGTCCTGCGCTGCACATCTGTCTGCGCTGCTGTGCGACAGCGCTGCCTTCCTCACACAACTCCTGAGGCAACATTCCCCGAGCTCGGCCCCCTGCCGCGTCATCGCCTCTTTCCAGTCTGCAGTGGACACTGGGCGAGCCGGTGGGGAGGCCTCTGCCACGGATCCCACCCTTGATGTTCTAGATCGTTATTTCCAGGTGCGCTGTACTCTGGACAGAGACGGAAGCTACGAAGCTGCAGCAGCCGGACTGCAGGAGGTGTGGCACATTTACCTCTCTGGGAAAGGCATCACAGAGGCCTCTTCTACTAAAGACTGTGAGGACAGGCCAGCGTCTGAGTGGAAGCTGTTCATTTCCCAAGATGGTTTAATGGAGTTTAAGTTGGTTTGAAAATGTTTGCATCAAAGATTGTAGCGGGGGAGAGAAACTGAAGGTCAATTTGTTCACTTAGGGAGTTTTGTTCAGAGAAAAATTACTGACTGAAGCACTTCTGGCTTTAAAATGAGATATTTGCAGTGATGATGAGATGTACTGCAGTATAATATGCAAAAGTCACTATTACACTTCATCTTCTATGTTGAGCAGTTCATTCTTTCATGAGCAGATGGATGTCTCCAGCCATGCCTTTCATTTGTTTATCAGAGTAGTTATTGCCTCTACTTTGACCGTCATGACTCCTCTGGTACCTTTCACCACCTTGTTGCATTATTGCTGACACAGCGTGATGTAATCTGCTGCTCACCCTCTCAGATATAAGCTAACAGGACCACAGTGCTTGTAGATTTTGAATTTTTTTAATGCCACAAAGCTTTTGTCAAACACATGAAGAAAGTCTTACACAATTAAAACATTTACAAAGACATTAAGGTATTTTCTGTTTCAAATTGAATAGTGTTTACCAACAGTTTTTGGCTCAGGATCCTTATCAACTAAACAAAGTCCACATGTGTCAAAGGATATAGAATATTCACTGTATATATACAAATAAAACTATATTTTGAAAAGCATTTTGTGTTTTTTTCTTTTCCCCGTAATCATCTTGTCACCCTCAGCAGGGTTCCATCCCTCAGGTTGAGAACCACTGATTACAACATCGGAGCGATTTGCATGTGTGAAACATTGGACCGAAGTGTCTGATATAACAGTTAAATTATTTTACAAATCAGAAGAAATATAGAAAATAATTATAAAAAAAAAAAAGAAAAAACATGTTTAGTACAGAATATTACATAGAATATTTCTGAATGGAACAAAACATTAACCTACTTCTAAGTAAACTACTAATAGAGTAACTTTCTCTTAAAATATATGTTGCAGATCTGGAAAAAAGCCTGAGTAATATGTGATTAATGAATGGGTATTAAAAAATGTAATTTAGTTTTTATCAACTTTGATAAATCATGAATTGCTGTTGTAGGAAAACATGCCACACACGTTGTGAGAGACAGTTGGTTGTTGGTTTTGTACCCTATACAGTACCAGTGAAAAGTTTGGACACGCCTTCTCATTCAACTACTTTGAAGAATCTAAAATATAAAACATATTCTGGTTTGTTGAGCATTTGTTTGTTTACCACATAATTCCATATGTGTTCCTTCATAGTTTGGATGTCTTCAATATTAATCTACAATGCAGAAAAAAAACCATTGAATGAGAAGGTGTGTCCAAACTTTTGACTAGTACTGTAACTTCTGTCAAAGTAGAAGTTAACAACATACAGATATGTTTATATATACTTTAGAGTTGCTACAATTTCAGATGCAAAATATTTTTCCGAAGCCACAAAAGCAAACAAGCTTTAAAAAAATATGGAAATGATTCAGTTTGATTTAAAAACTGCAACTGCATAGAAACGTCAATGTTAAGACATACTGTACAAGCTCCGCCCTTTAGATGGCAGCAGTGACTAAAAACACAACTTAAACATGACAAGAAAGAAACATACTAACAACTACAGTTATATAGGAATGAATATTGCCTACAGTAGTACGTATTATACTTTATTCTGCGTTTGTGAGAAAACACAAAAATCACCATAATACTATTTACAAATACAGTGAGTTTCTTCCCATTTGGAAATTACATTGACATTATGACTGCAGGGTTCAAATTCAGCGTGTTTGATTTAAATTGATAGGTATTTTAAAGTATATGGCTGGCAATATTCTATATTTCTGTTATTGTCAACGAATCCTGAAACCAACAGTTATTTTTTTCTTAATACCTTCTGACTTTTCCTACCCTGTCTGTTGCACTCAGCCACAATTTCATCCTTAATGAAGACATACATTTTTAAAGACGGGTCACGAATATATAATTTCATGTTTTAAAATAATACTCTCTAATTCCTTAAAACAGCTGGGCATTGTAGTTTTTAGTGAATGTTAGTCAAACAGGAGTAAATGGTACATTTGTTGGGGACTATTTTCAACAGTGGATTTAAACACATGTGTTCGTGTTTGACTCAAAATCAAACACAGTACCCATGCGTGTGGTAATGAAGGAAAACATCACACAGTGGTTGAGTAAAGGATTTTTTAATATAGTTTTTTAACCAAGCTGGTTGCGTTTTTCTAAGGGTTTTGTGACTTTGTTTATCTTATCACTTTGGTCCAGCCGGAAATACCTTAACAATTATTTAAATGTTTGCCATGAAATGTGTGGAAACAATCAGGGTCCCCAGAGGATGAAGAGTTGATTGTTCTATCATCAGGTCAAATTTAATTATGTCCAATACTGTGGTTTATTACCTAATACCTGCATTCATGACATACCCATTAGCCTCAGCTGTCCTTTGCATTTAGTGCTAATTAGCCATTGTTAGCATGCTAACTCTGTAAATTATGATGGTAAAAACTTAGAAGATGTACATAGTAAACATTATAGCTTCTAAACATCAGCATGTTAACATTTCCACTGTGAGCATGTCAGAAAGCTCTCATTAGCATTTGGTAGAAATGGGAAAGATTCTGATGGTAATGACTTGCGAACATTCTCGATATAAAAACGTTTGAATGATCAAAGAGAGAGTAAGGTAAGTCAGGCCTCGGTTACACACAACACTTATAGGCATGAATTTGTAATATCACCAGCCCTATCCTTTAAGAAAAGTCTTCCATTTCAGGCTGTCGGTTCTGTATTCAAACACAACAGCCATTCTGTCATTTAGGCCTTAAAAGTACAATAAGCTCAAATTTGAATAAATCACAATGAAAACATTCCCTCAACTTGAATTTTCGTGAATTATATCTAAAAAAATCAGCTCTGATCTACAGGATAGGATACTTACAGATCAGCATGCAGACCTTTTCACTGAATATCAGTATTTGCTGTAAACCACAGCTGTGGTTTGGATAAAGTAGAAACAATGTACAGTATGTACATCTAGCGGACTCGTTTAAGCTTACACTTCGGTGTCAGTCTGCTCCCAAATCCTTGGTCCACCTGCTTGACAGTTGTTGAAGAGGCTATGTAACATTGGGTGGATATGGGGCGGCTGTGGCACATGAGGTAGAGCGCTTGTCCCGTAACCACAAGGTTGGTGGTTCAAACCCCTCTACCGGCAACATGCCGAGGTGTCCTTGAGCAAGACACCTAACCCCAAGTTGCTCCCCGGGCGCTTCATTGCAGCCCACTGCTCCTCCGGGATGGGTTAAATGCAGAGAAATAATTTCCCCATTGTGGGACTAATAAAGGCTTCATTATTATTATTATAATTATTATATCCAAAAACCCTTCACTGAGCCTGCCTCAAGGCTAAGTCTATGTGCAGCCGTCGTCATGGAAGGGGTGCTGCCTCGGCAGGAAGGGTTTTCTATGAGCAGGGATCTCGTTCTTGTAATCATTGGCGTAGATGACCTCCTTTCCAATGTCGTCTACGCGGCTCATGGGGCTGTAATCCATAGAGACCCCAGAGTCTGCCACTGCCGTGTAGGTGTACCCAGGGCCTTTGGATATCCAGGCGTGGTTTGGGTACTCAAAGCTGGACTGTGTCGAAAGGCCACCCGACCCGGAGCTCTGCGGCACGGATCCCAGGTCGGAGTGAGATTCACATGACACCGTCTTTCTCGATGCGAAAAGCACCTCAAGCGGTAAGGCCTCCTCGAGAGCGTCGTCCAGGTGACCATCTTCTCCGTGGTTGTTGCCACTGAGGGTGACGTAGGCGTCTTGGGACTCCAGCAGAGAGGACTTGGAGCAGGGCATTGGGTTCTGGTGGAGCGCCCTTAAGCGGTCCATCAGCCAGTGGTCTTGCGGTGTGGCTCTCCATCGCTCTGTCATGGCTGAATCGCCCCTTTCCAACGGCTCTCTCTCGTCCACCCCTTTCATTACATCCTTGTCCTCCTTTCTGCCTGTGGTCAAAGCTCTGAAGGCCTTGGGTGGCAGAGGTGGGAAAGGTAGGGAGGGGCAAGGGCTGAGCTCTGACAGGACCTCCAGAGGAGTAGGACATTCTTCTGGGTAGAAGTACTCTGGAGTCAACCATATGCCTCCGTTGGTATGACCCAACCACTCCTGTACAAAAACACAACAAAGGATATTGAAAACTTCTTGAAGTCTTGGATATTCTGAGATGAAGATGTTACTCCTCTGAATTTTCCTTATCACCACTATTGCAATATTGGTTTATCAGTTTAACGTTGAAGCAAATTTTTGCTTTCTAACACACTAAACGAAGACAACGAACAACATGGTAAACATACCAGCATTGTCTCTTAGAACATGCAGCATGCTGGTGTTATCATTTAGCACAAAGTAGCCTTGCACCTTAGTACAGCCTCAAAGGGCCTCGTTCTTACCTTAAAGTCCCCACCATAAACAGTGAAAAGGCCTTTGAACTTGCTGTCAGGAGTTGGAATAGTCGGCCAAATCTTCTTTATGACAAACCTGCAAAGAGCACAGATGCGGAAAATTGAATTCTACATTTGGCTTTTTCCATTCATCAGTAAATGTAAGATTCTGAGAGAGGCAACCATTTTTTTGTGGTAACTCAGTTAGCTATGAGTTGTTGGTTATCTTACCTCCGTTGGGACAGGAGCATGGTGAGAGACAGCACAATGAGGATGAAAGAGATGATGAGAGTCAGGGACATGATGAGTAGGTCGAGTTCTGGAGGAGGCACAGAATGATCAAAAACAGTCATTGCATTGGGAACAAACTTGAATTGGATTGGATCTGTCCATGTTCAGTAAATATTTTTGGGGCTCCATATTTCAAGAGGCTTTCAAGTGATGCCTATCCTGCTGGGAATATGGGAAATATTGTTTGTTCTGAATATATGAACGAGTACTCACCTGCAGGCAGTGTTTCCATGAACACCGGGTCACTCCAGAGACTCCAGTAGCCGTTGTAGCTCATCCCGTCCATCTTTACACGGACTTGCACCTTGTACTTCCTGCCTGGCTGGAGGCCCCTCAGGATCAACTCTGAGCTGGCTGGTACCACCTCTACCTGCAAAACAGTCCTCAACTTATCAATACAGGTCCATTCCCTTCATTCACCCTCTAACTTTCCAGTGAGGTCATGCAGGGCATTAAAGTAACCGTCATACCTGACCAGTGTGGCTGTCCGCCGCAGTGTAGCTGACCTCGTACATCATGCTGTCATCCATGTACTTGAGAAGAGGAGGCACCCAGCTGACATTCAGCTGGCCTTGCTGACCCGTGCCGCTCACCATCACTTTAGCTGGAGGGTCCAGGAGAACTGCCAAGCAGATAGACAAGAGGTGGCTTGTTAGGGAGGATTTTGAAGAAAGTCGGAGGATAGATCATTCCTCCCCAAAAGTCTGTCACACCCTGAAACACTGCTCTATTGTTTGGCCATGTAGATGCAGAGGCTATAAACACAACACTGCCATATCACCTTTTAGGTTGATATGATGAACTTGTCATTAACTTAATTGTTTCTTGAACTTGTTAGCAAATTGTTGCCTATTTAGACTTCAAGCAGATACGCAGAACCATTGGCATTTATTTGGAGTCGCATTTATGTCCACCTGATGAATGTACGTCCAACATTCACTCTCCTTTTAGCTCTGTTTTGGGTCTCCACCAACTTCTGAGTCTAAATTGTGGCTCTTTATCTGCTAAATGCTCCACTACGTTAAACAAGCTAGCCGCTAACGCTATGTGTCTACCGTTAGGGTGCTGGGCAGGTAGTGTATGTTGGGTTTTATGAAGCCATTTCTCTAGAATAGTTGCAGCCAAACACAACATTGATGAGAGCTGTGATACTGAACCAAAAAACTAAAGTCACAGGCTGTAACACCAAAACAGTAAACTGAAAGACATTAAAACACTCTGTAGAGCTGAGGGGACCTGCAGATTTGGGTGATAATTTGTTAGTTTGTTTCTAAACGTGACCGCTTTCACATACAAGTAGTCATGTGATAAGCTAATTTTTGATACGGAAATATTACTTATAGCAGCTGTATAAAAAAACTGAAAGTATTGGGATTTTTAGGGTGAATGAAAATTAGTGTAATCCATCGTTCTCACACAAACCTTTCAAATGCACCGCTCTGACTGTGATGTTTAGCGAAGGCAGTGGCACAGTTTACAGAAAAAGAACTTACTGACAAGCTCGATGAGAAGGCTGCGATTGTGGATCAGCTCTCCCTCTCGATGAACTCTTATGTCCATTTGGACAAACATCTGGGTTCGGTTCAAGTGGCAGACGAACAGCCTCTTACTGCCCGCTGCTGGGAGGGCCCTCAGTGGGCACCTGCTGCTGTTTTCCTTCCTGCTCGGGACAGAGGAAGACAGTAAGGACTCAGGGTTCAGAGAATTTCTTTTCTCTGACATAGAATTATGCTGAATGTTGCTATTGTTATAAGTATCTGATTTTTATTAATTAGCAGGCCCCTAAAAGAGCCAGTAAATAACGTTTTTAATCCTTAAATGTATTATTCATCACCCTGGTTTACTAACCAGAATATAGTTTAATTTATAACCTGTGAGTTTCAATAGAAAAACAGTATATATTATATAGAACGTAGGAGAACACCAGCTTTGAACTACAATTATTTCATGACCATACTGGACACCACATGGATGGTTGTTATACACTACTTAATGTGACTTACTGGTAGGTGTATGTGAAAGAGTACTGATCCACAGAGCCGGCCCTCTCCTCATCTTCCTCCCAGAAGCATGTGAAGTCATTCCTGCCTTCCACAAAGCACTTGGGGTTTTTTGGCTCCTCTTTCAGCAGCATAGACACTGAGGAGGTGAAGTCAGGGGGGGGCAACTTGTTATTGTTATTGTAGAACTGAAATCCAATCACCAACTTAGAAAGAAAGAATTAAGTGTAGCCAACGAGTTTTTAAATCTACCCAATATTTCTACTTATTTTACTTTTAAAGTATCTCTTTTGATGTTCGACAGGTAAAAATCATTTTAAAAAATGTCCTCTTACCCTTTTCTTCGAAATCTCGTGCACCCTGGACGATGGCAGCTTCCCACATGGCGCATAACATCACACAAAGCGCCAACAATCGGCTCAGGTGATGGCATATCATCCTTTTTTTCGCTTCTGGGAACAGAAAGACTTTGACTTTCTGTCGCCTGACGGCATAACTAGAAAACAAGCTGCCACTAACGGGGCCTGTCACAGCTCTGACAGGGGGAGGCTTGTGTTTTTGGTTTAGATACCATGGATAGCGTCCACAGCCTGCGTGTGAGAGATAAGGTGCGTGCAGAGCCGAGCTGTTTACTTTCTCCAAAAAGTCGGTGAAGGAAGGGAGGGGCATGTGCACTCTTACAAAACGTTTTACTACCGTTTGGGGGGGGGGGGTATCACGCGCTCATTGATGTTTACAACTTGTTGTTTTGCTGCTGTGGAGAGAGAGAGAAAAGATAGGAGGTCAGCCTTGGACGTGCGTAAAAGCGCGCAAACGTCGACAGAGAGATAAATAGATGGGTAGATAGATCAATAGATGGATGGATGGATAGAATGATAATAATAACATAGTAATACTAATAATAATAACAATGCTATAGTAATCATAATAATACCACATTACATTACATTACAGTCATTTAGCAGACGCTTTTATCCAAAGCGACTTACAGGAAGTGTATTCAACATAGGTATTCAAGAGAACTACTAGTCACCAGAAGTCATAAGTGCATCTCCTTTCTTAAACAAGCATCTTAAAGCATAAACCAGAGCAAAAGTATAGTGCAGAGGCAAATTACTACGAAAACAATAATTGCAACAGACTAATACGAATATAATAAGTGCTACAAACTACTACGAATAGGATAAGTGCAGTAAACAATAAGTGCATATACGAATACAGTGAGTGCAACAACTAATATGAATACAATAAGTGCTCAGAGGAAGGCTCAGGGTAGTGCTTCTTGAAGAGGTGAGTTTTCAGCCTGCGCCTAAAGACCAAGCAGAACCATAATAACAATAGTGATAAAAGTAAAACATAAATCATTGCATATTTTTTAAATGGGTATATGTCTAAAAAGCTGTCTCGTGGGTGAACTGTAGTTCACAGCCAGGAGCTGAAGCTGAACATTTCCAGTGTGCAACGTGAGGAGGGGGCGCTCAGGCACCGGGCCAACTGAATCCCTGCATGTGCCCAAGTAACGGAAACCGCAGAGTACTCACACATCTAAGATGCAGACCTAAACGGTTTCTTATCTACTTGCTGCACCCACATGTTTTCTTCGTTTTACCAGCACTATCAGCGCTGCAGACACCGCTGTTTCTTCACCCAGGCCCGAGGGGGGGGGCGGCCCATCCCATCCCCGTCAGTTAAAATGTGCAATTCAGTGCGTCTTTTACATCACATGAGAGGGTAGAGGACAGCCTAATCCCAGGAAAGAAGGTACTGATGTAAAGATCAGGTGCATTTCACTCACATGAAGGCATTCAGCTATACAGATGATGACACATTTGAACTTTTTCAACTTTCAACTTCAGACAAGTTCAGTTGAGGCCCTGCACAGGGAAGGTAGATGTGTCTTAGTGATCTGAGAGGCAGGAAGAAGGGTCATGAGGAAATATGTATTGTCGTGGAGGACAATGGCAGAGTGTGGTTTCTCTGGTTCTAGAGATAAAACGTGAAAAGAAAAGCCCTGACCTGATGTTTTGGGGTTTGGAGGTCATAAATTACACTCCAGATGCTGCTGTCACGTTGTAAAAGCAACTGAAGGAAAGGATCGGCCATTACACTCTCCCTTTTTGTAATGAATATATTCTTTATTTTCATATACACATTTCAACATACTCAATTTATTCTTGTTTATAGGATGCATTTTTTTCCCCACAATGCTTTCATCCAACACATTCAGAACCTTAAATAAAAGGGACACAATGATCAGATCTTCCCTCTTTTAGAAAGCAACCAATCAGGAATGCTATGCATGAAAACAAATAGACCATAAACAAAAGAGAGGAAGAACACACCCCAGACTAACAGCTCTGGATGTTAAAATGTACAAAAGCGTCAGTCAGTAGTATTTCAATATGGCAGATACGTGACAAAGTGGTTAAAAATTCAATATGAGTGGACAGTGTAGCACAATCAACGCATTCAAGCAGCAGCCGCCCTTGTAAGCTCTTATTGCAAAACCATCACAAATATCATATGCTCTGTGATGCCCATCCATTCCATTTATACACTGCAAACCTGCACAGCGCGTACATGTTGAAATACAAATGTAGTGTTAAGAGCCTTGCACACAGCTTCCTCATGTTAAAGCATTGCATCAAAGTGCTGCAGATGAGGTGATAATATCAGCTATCTGATATCTGTAAAACTATCACTTTCCAGCATCACACAACTGACCACAGGCTTGTACAATAGCTATTGTGGTGCAGAGGTTAAGGTTGACATATTAACTGACAAGTCAGTAGTCGGCACATGGACAATGGCACTGTAAATGACAATTAACAGAAAATAATAGCAAAAAAAAAAGTCTGCTTTTTTTTTCCACAACCGACAGTTTGGGTGCTACGCTTCCATGACGAAGCCTCGGTCGACAGGCGTCATCAGCTCTAACAACCGTATGAGCGCAGTGCAGATCGACAGCGGCGAGCTAGCCAGGAGGGCACGCTCACATGCACTAACATGCACTACAAGGCATGCACGGCAAGACCGGATACGCCGATAAAGTCCAGATAAGCTCGAATAACAACACACACAGAGGGAAAGTGACTTCATTCTCTGCTCAGGTAGACGTTACCACACTTTATCTTTATGGTTATAATGCTCTGAATATCGTATAGAGAATATTTAACCAATATTCTGCTACAGATCTTTGTTTTTGCTGATGAACAGCACAGTTAAGGCCTACACGTATCCTTCACAGAGATCAGTGTTCTTGTACACACACACACACACACACACACACACACACACACCGTGCTGCATTTCCACATAACAGTCATTATGTCAGTAAACACAAAGGAAAAGATAATTCACCACTTTGTAGATACTCAGTTATTAAGCATAGTAGGTTTTCCATGCCAACTCTTTTGCAGTGCTGCAGTTTGTGGGAGTGGTGTGTGTGTGTGTGTGTGTGTGTGTGTGTGTGTGTGTGTGTGTGTGTGTGTGTGTGTGTGTGTGTGTGTGTGTGTGTGTGTGTGTGTGTGTGTGTGTGTGTGTGTCGCGGTGAATGCATGCATGTGTTTTTTTGCAAGAGAAGGCATTAAAGACGGAGTGGCACAAAGAAGTGAGCGAGGCCATGCAACGAGGTCGGTCAAGTGACAAGTACAAGTGTCAACGGTGTTAAAGCACAGCAGCGCATGAGAAGAGCAGGTCTCAACGTTAGTGCACAGCAAAAGGCTTCAGTAGCTTCTGAGAGGCGATGAAGAAGGCAAAGGGCAGCAATAGACTGGCAATTAGATTCAGGTTAAGATGAGGGGGATTATGGCATTCTGTTTTGTTTTTTTGTTTATCATCTTGACTCATGTTGGAATGACATAATAAGTGATAGATGATAAGAAGTTCACCTCTCACAACAGATACATCTTCTAGGGTAGGTGAGACATTATCAGCCCCTGATAATGATTTTAACCCAAGAAACAACCACATGAGGGCATATTGTTATTTTCACAACTGATTTGGCTGGGCTGTGTTGATATGTCCCTATTTAAAGAAATTTAGAGACAACGCAAAATGCATTCAACAGTTAATTGAAATTTGATTTCTTTAAAGAAAATGTTTACCGCTTTCACTTCTGCACAGTAAATATGAAGCCACAGCCAGCAGCCGGCTAGCTTAGCTTAGCATTAAGACTGGAAACGTGGGGGAGACTGCTAGCCCGGCTCCATCTAAAGGTACCAAAAGCCAAATGTGTGTCTTGTTTAGTTATCCATTCAAGAAATAAAAGTCCTCATGCTAAGCTAGGCTAATCAGCAGTATCAATCTTCTCTTGTAACGCTTGACAAGATAGCAAATAAGCGAATATCCCAAAACGTCCATCTGTTCTGTTAAGCCGACTTCCGTCGAGACATAATTTGAATTTAAGCGCATGTACTGTGTGGATCTCAAACAAAACAATGAATGCCTAGAGCAAAGCCACCTACAGCCACTATTTGGAATCACTAGCTTCAAGCTATCTGCACAAATATTTGTTTCAGAAAAATTTAAGCCACTGAACAAATGTTTCAGATAAGGTAGCAGCAGTGGTCAAGGGCGGTTGAGGTGGGTGGGGTGGACGGAGCACAGGACAGGCTTTGGTGGACTATCAGCTCACCCCAGAGCTGATGGGCTGAAAACAGAGACAGGAAGTGGGCCCCTTTAAGGTAAAAGACTGAAAGACAGGCCTTTTGGGGGGGGGGGGGGTTCTTGCTGGGCTGTGTGGACAAAGCAGAGCTGGGCGTGGCTGGAGAGAGGAAGAGGTGTGGCACTTTTACGTGTTTGAGGCACAGAGAGGGAAGGTTTTCATGTACAGTACCAGTCAAAAGTTTGGACACACCTTCTCATTCAATGGTTTTTCTTTATTTTTTTCTACATTGTAGATTAATATTGAAGACATCCAAACTATGAAGGAACACATATGGAATTATGTGGTAAACAAACAAATGCTCAACAAACCAGAATATGTTTTATATTTTAGATTCTTCAAAGTAGTTGAATGAGAAAGTGTGTCCAAACTTTTGACTGGTACTGTATGATTATCAGTATATGTGTGTGTTTGTGTGTGTGTTGGTGTGTTGGGGGAGTTGGTAGGAGGGTAGGAGGGCGGACGGTTTAGCAAGCGCAACCCCGTGGCTCTCTGATGGCGAGTCTTTAAGGGCCTGGTTCCTGTGGTTGGACACGAGGTTGATGTCCCCCTCCATGCTCTCGTTCATCTTCTCGCAGATGACGTCCACGAGTCGCTCAAACACCTGCTTCACGTTGATGTTGTCCTTGGCGCTGGCCTCGAAGAACTGGAAACCTGAGGGGTTTAGCAAAGATGGTTTCGTTTCATCTACTACGAAAAAAACACAGTAGATGCATGCTTGCTGAAATAAGCAGTACTGTACTAAAATATATGTTGGCAGAAGCTAGCAGGTAGAAGTCAAAACAAAACTACGTGAGCAAAAAGATATTCTACCTAGATCCTCTGACAGTCTCTGGCCGTCCTCCGTGGGTATGAACCGGTCGTCCTCCAGGTCACACTTGTTCCCAACAAGGATCACCTGAGCATTGTCCCATGAGTACGTCTTGATCTGCGTCGCCCTGTCGGACAATATCACAGTCTACTTGATTGAAAGCTTTAAAAAAAAAAAAAAAAAAAAGCAACGTAGAACCAAACAAATCAGATACTTTCATGCAAAAACAGCAACTAGATATGCACTTAAGGGTGGAAGGCACTTATTTAAAAGTGTCTGCAGTGCCACTAATAATAAAAAAAGCATCACTTTGTTTTACGCATGTCATCTCATTTTGGTTTCAACTGCACAATGCTAGAATCTGGCAACCAGTTATGTGAAAATAGTGCTAAATATTTAGCGTATTGGTCTTGTAGCACAGTTGGTGAAGAGTGGGTAAAACCTGAAGGAAAGTAGTGGGAAACAAAATGTTTTGCAAAAATTGTAGAAAGAAATGGAAATTGTTTTTATGGATAGGTAGGCAAAGGAATCCATGAAAACAATAGATTGCTTGCTTTAACATCTCACACTTCCAGCCTTATGAGCAAAAGGGCTTCATAATCTAAGTAAATGGAAAAAATGGGACTTAAAAAACCCAATATCTCCTGGAGATATTATTAAAAAACCAGAGTGTTTAAAAATGTCTGACTCACCAGTCCTGAACTGCGTTGAAGGAGTCCTGGTTGGTGATGTCATACATGAGCAAGAAGCCCATGGCTCCTCTGTAGTAGGCTGTGGTGATGGTGCGGTAGCGCTCTTGTCCCGCTGTGTCCTGCACGTACACACATACACAAATATATTTCTATACACTTCACAAACTTTATATTTATCAAGGTCTATAAAACAAACTAAAAGAAACTTTAATTCCCTGTGATAACTCAGTACCTGTTTTATGATTTGAAACCACAAGGGGGCAATATTGTCAAAACTATGGTCTGTTGCTGCAATACTTCTATCATACTGAAACAGTACATGTGGAGTAGATCCAACATTTAGCTATTAGAGGGAGTGGTCTACCTAAATGTCATACTAATTCAGAAACATCTTGCAGAAGGCAGATGTATGTTATTTTAGAGTGAACATATAGAGTGGTGGAGTTTAGTACTTCCCAACATTGTTTTCCCCAAACACCCATTCAACAACAACACCTATCATATTCCAAACATGTTTCAACTTGTTTTAAACTGGAAGTTATTGAACAATATTGATTATATAAAAGTGGATATTGTTGCAATCATTTTTTGTACATTTAGACTGTCAAGATTTAGACAGGTTTGGTCAAGTCTGGATTCATACTAACACTTTTAAAACATGTATCCTATCGCTATTAGTTAGCTAAAAGTATGAGAAAATGGAGGAAATTTGAATCATTGATCCTTGACTTTTAGCTAACTATTAAGACGTCACTACTGCACGCTTCCTTGCGAGTCGAAAAAATGACGTGGTATGTCTTTTCTTGACATTTGAGGAAAACGTCATGAGGTCAAGGAAACATGTCAAGGATAACTCATAAGGATTTAGGAAATGGCCGATGCAGTGCTAAGAGTATCCGACTGCAATCCACACGGCAGATGTTTATTGACTTAAGTCTACCGTGGTGCTCCCGCAAGGAATCATGGGAGGGCATTTTCTCCCCTTATTTAGCAAAGGGTTGTCCTTAAGCGTAGCCTATGCTTAAGGAGACAAGAAAGGAAGCATTGAAGCACCTTTCCTTAGCATTTAAAGGAGTTCTACCAGCTCTCATCATGGCCGCAACGTAATTTCACTCAGTTAGAAACTTTACTAAGCAAAAAAAAGACTATTGACCCCAGCCGTGGTTTCACACACTCTCACTCACAACAAGTAGTGTTCAGGTGTTAAATTGTATGTTACTCTTCAATCTGGCAGCTTCACTACCTCTGGTTAGGAATCACCCGTCTAGTAAATCATTGGTAAAGATGAGTGAGTTATTAAAGGCATTTTCAAATTGGATTCAAGTCAGGTTTATGTCTGGTTTAATTAATAGAAGGTAAAAAAGATAGTAATGGATCCTCTGTACTGTCTGTGGAATATGATGCCAAGGCAATTCATTCCTCTCTCTCTTTCCATACCACTTGGCATCAAACCACTGAAACACCACTCGCTCCCCTCCACACAAACCACCAGAGGATGGCGTTTAGATAGGAGCTGCCGCAACGATTACTTCTCATCAAAACCAGGACGTCTGGCTTGCATCAATAACCAGCTGGCAGGAAGGAAAACACACAGAAGATAACAGAAGTGAGAGCATCTCACAGAGTCAGGGGAGGCGTCGCCCCGCGCCCGCAACAAGTTTATCAGAGGCATCTCCTAATTGAATCCGTGATGTCACGGTCGGCGGCTCGAAACAGGTAGGCTGAAGGGTTACTTGGTAACCTGTCTGAGTCCTTCATTTGCATCCGGGGCCCTCAGTGTGTGGTTCTGTGTGTTTGTCTGCTGTTTTCCCTCACAGTGAGGAGGAGGAGTAGTGGGTTGCCCAGGTAACCTGAGAGGCCATCGAGGGTTATGAATGTTCCATTACAGCCAGGACTGCTCTACATCCATTTGACTTTTAAAAAAAAAAAGTACAAATTAAATCCTTCTATCGGAGACAACATTGCTTACCCTTGTTATGTTCTTTTCATTCTTTCCAATGTCACAGTCGGACTCTGCTTTCTGTTGGGTCATATTTTGTGTTTCATTAAAGTGCCAAATATTCCAGGTCCATCATTTTATCTCATCAACGCAGAGGTGAACCAATATTTGGCAGCGTAATGGGGCGTCTAACCAAATAGACAGTCTCAGCGAGGTTGCTATGATCAACCATAGCCAGTAAACAAAAGCCTCTCCCTCTTGTGTGTGTATATGTTTGATGATATACGGCGACAGGGTTTACATCAGGCCCCTGCTTGGTCAGAGACGTCACGGGGACCCTGCTCTTTAAAAAAAACATGCGTCACCTGCGTTTCTATCAGCACGCCAACACAAAGCAGCGTCCCCTGGGCTACCGAGCACAACACGCCAAGTGTGCCAAAGGTGTGTGCGTTTGCTCAAAGATCAGAGATAGATTTCCATGACACCAAAAAAAAAAAAAAAAGGGGATGTAAACAATATGTGTACACAGTGGGAACATACGCTTTAGCTCGGCATATTCACTGTGTGTGTGTGTGTGTGTGTGTGTGTGTGTGTGTGTGTGTGTGTGTGTGTGTGTGTGTGTGTGTGTGGCCATGTGGTGTGTTATCAAGCAGCCTGTTTCCATGATGCACAAAGCGGAGGCCAGCAGCTGTGCAGTGGGATCATCAACAAATAGTCCCTCTGTAAGGACCTGGTGAAATCTCTTACAGATGGTGTTCCAACATGAGTTTAACAGCCAGGATATTTCAGTTGATTATTAACACCACGAAAGGGAGGACTGGGCCACGAGGTCCCACGCCCTTTTTAAATACACTGCTGCATGGCGCTGCAGTATATCTTCATTATGTCCCCATCAGATGCTGATAGGGAGCTTCCTCTGCTTCCTGCGCTTAGGAAATACCAGGTCTCTTTGTGGTTTCCCATCATTCCCTTCTCAAAACCAAACGGATCGCACGATCACCTAACACACACTGTAGAGTCGTTACAGTTCATTATTTCGTCCTCCTCCTCTTTCTAAGCTGTTGGGATATCACACACACACACCGCTGATAATGCACGTCATTTAATAAGGGACACATGTTCGGGTAAGTGTGTGTGTGTGTGTGTGTGTGTGTGTGTGTGTGTGTGTGTGTGTGTGTGTGTGTGTGTGTGTGTGTGTGTGTGTGTGTGTGTGTTTTGGTGTGGGCTCCTCTGCTGCTGATTCATCTTTGTCACCGTTTGCATATCATACAGTTGCTCACACGTTGTTGGTTCAAGTGAATCATCTGTTTGAACAGCCTTAACCATGTATATCAACAGTATTTGTAGTGTATTGTGAGTAATGTGGGCTGGAGAAAAATGAAGGATACACTTTATAATACAGTGTAGTTTTTTTTTGTATTATTTACACTGTCAGGGGAGCTGATCGGGCTAAAGCTAGCCTTTTCTAGCCTTTGACACGACAGTGGTACCAATCTCCTTAACTAACTCCCTGAAAGAAAGGGAAAAAGTGCATTATTTCTTTGAAGAGGTTCTCCAGTAATTTCATATTGTGCTTCCGTAGATATAAAAAAAGGAATAGACAAAATCGACTGGACAGAGGCTGAGATATCCAGACTTTTTGTACCTAGATTGGGTAAAATTCAGAAAATCGATCATGTTTTTTTTGTTGGACTCTCTCATATGTATATTTTAAACTGTCATACTTGGTTTGTAAAGCTTTGTAAAGGTATCCAAGCCAAAGCTGAAATAACCCTGATGACATCACTATTGGTTTATTTTAAAGGGCCACCGAAACATTAAACAACTGTTTTCCCTGGCTTTGTAATAATCCTCATGATGAGTAAAATTACTTTTACTCAAATTGGTGGAGTCCCACTTTAAACAGCGATTGTTAAAAACTTTCTAATTGTCATCCACCTTAAGGCCTTCACACATCGCAGTAGTTTTCTTTGTACACGTCAATACATTTTTACAACCTGTTGTTGTTGCTTTCACAAAGAAAGCGACAGAAAAGCTACATCATTATTGTCTGAACAGGATTTATCTATCTCAGCGTTTGCTCCACTTCAACCAATCAAGTTTTGCTGAAGGCGTTGAGTTGCGTATTTATGAAGCAACACATAGGCTCTGTAGTCCAAAACAAGATGGGAAACTTTATTACTCCTTTCAATCTTGACAAAGGAAGGACAGAATAGATCCACTCCTGCCGTTCTTCCTTTTCACAATAAATGCCCTGGACATAGAATATTCACAAGCGAGTATTTCACACTGTTGTGTTGTGTTGTTTATTCGTCACACCTCTGGTGTGTAAAGGCCTTTACTTGCGTAGCTGTTTTTATAAATTGTGAGTTACTGTAACTGCTTGCTGCAGCGTCGGTCAAAAAAAGGCCACAAACTCGTGAAATGTGGCATTGACAAATTTGCATGACGACATATGCTCAACAGTAAACACAAATGAAAAAAAACCAACAAGCAAAGAGGAACCACAGCTATACAGACCACAAACACTAACTGCAACAAAAAGATACGATTTCAGCCTCAAAAATGGCTGAATCAACACCTGAAAATAATCATTATGAGCCATACCAACTTGGTATTTACTGGAGGGCTATTTTATTGTTTAAGAAGGTGTTTTACTCACACACTATATAATCACAAAACATTTCCTGCAATAACTACTGTATTTTAATCTGTTTAAGTGAGGAAGACACCAAACCACCAAAATATGCAACGAAAACATGGCCACTGAAAATATTTTATCATGTGCAAATTAATTGCAACTAAAAACTGCATTTAGCAAATTAATATCTTAATCCACAGACCATCAATTTGAAGCAGATAATCAATATTTTCTACAACTACAACTGATCAAATGAGTCAGTGTAACGTGAAGGGAGTCACTTTAAGTGACCAACCCACAGAGAATTATGACCAATTTCCATCTTTGTTCGGCTTTTATGGAACTTTTTTGCGTCCCACAGCTCAGCTGTTTTGTTTTATGATGTATGTCTTTGATTTAATTTTTTTAAAAACACTCGAGATTGTACCTTTCCAACAAACAAAATAAATACACAGTTATCAACCTGGCCCCTATTGAAAGCAGTGGAACACTTTGCAGCTAAAGAGCCAGATATTTGCCTCAGGATTAATGTGAATGTTGCTCCGTATCAGTTTGATGTATAAGTTTAGTGTATTTGAATAAGTAAGCCACATCAATTTAAAAAGTGTTAATGTGTGATGTGTTCACAGCTTGGTTCGGTTTCCTCAAAACTGCAGAAGGAATCTTACAGATATAATGAAATGCGAAATACCTGCAGTTCTAAAATATGGAAACCAGAAGACTTCACTTGTTTACTCAGCAGATCCGTCTTCTTTATACATTCAAGTAAACACCATAAGATGCAAGATAAGGGTAGCGAGTCAGAATGTCTATGAAACCATGAGGAAGTCGTGCTTCTTTACACTTGCACAATTGACATGCTAAGCTTGCACAAGGGCCAAACCCACGATTCTAGATTCTTGTAAACCTTGCATTTAAAAAATGTCTGCTGGTTAGCCTTCTACCTCCAAGCTGCCCGAAAGAAACTCCTTCTTGGTGTGAACAAGAATTCCACATGGGCTTAGTTCCTCTTTCCTCAACTCCCTGTCCAGCATCTATTTTCCTAACAAGAAATTTAAATCCACATAGTGCTCAGGTGTATTAGATTGAGAGAGGCAATCACGTTAAAATCAATAAGGGTTACTAGCTCGAGATGCTGCACTTTTTTTTAAGTCTGACTGGCAGTTTCTGATCTTCTTCCTTTCTTAGAACTATAATTGACAGCATACACAAACATTATTGTAAATTTTCTTTCATGGAGAATTGATAAAATTATGTTTATGATAAAAAATTACTTTTAAATGACTATCTCAAAAACTGCACCAATTTACAGGACCGTCTCTCACTCAAACAAATCTCAAACAAATAAAATCCAACAGAAAATGAATTTGATCTAATATGTTTTACTTTGTGGGTGAAGGGAGATCACCAGGGAGCTGAGAATTGCTAATGACAACCTAATTGCTGTTGACTAAATTGTCTGTCATTTCCAGTAAACATCACAAAATTAAATAAAATAAAATAAAAACCCAATGTATCGTATCTTCAAAACCACTCACCCAGATCTGCAACTTGATCCTCTTGTCATTGCGGAACACGGTCTTGACCTTGAAGTCGATGCCCACGGTACTGACGAAGGCGGAGGTGAAGGAGTCGTCTGCGTAGCGGAACAGGAAGGAGGTCTTCCCCACGCTGCTGTTGCCGATGATCAGCAGCTTGAACATGTAGTCAAAGTTCTGGTCGGCCGCATCCTTCTGGGAGGGCTGCTGCTGGAGCCGCGAGTCATTTGATGCCATCTAGAGAAGGGGAGCACAAGGAGGAGGCCACTAAATATATGAACCTAACACGCAGCGTTTGGCAGAAACATGTTCGACACTGGTTAGAATCAACTAGTACCCTTTTATTAGGAAATGAAACAGTGTGGAGCTAAACCTTTCTTTAGGGCTGACCCAGCACTGTGGAGAATGATCTAGCTCCACACATTGTCATTCTGGTATATTCTTTAAACCAATCAGAAACGTCTTGGACGGCGCTAAGAACAGAATGCAGCAACTTTGCCCTTACAAAATAGGAAGGGGAGGAGAACGCCCGCTGAAATTTTTTTTTTTCTTTTCTTTAATGAATTCATTGTGTGCCTTTATTTGACAGGGACAGAAGAGATGAATTACGGGGGGGAAGGATGGAGAATGGCTGGCAACAGAGGTCCTTTGCCAGACATATGGCGGTTCACGGTTGGCGCCTCAAAATGTCATTTGTGATGAGAGCGATTCACATTAATGCCCACAATTGAATTGATCAGCTGTGGAACTGGTGGCGACACTCAAAGGCAAAGAAGAAGACCAAGCACAACATCTGTCAGGCATCTATAATACATGAGTGTTATGGAGAGTAAAAACTGAAGGCAAACAAATCCTACCTGTTTCCAAGAAAAGTCCCCAGGGCATCTTTAACGCTGAGGTCACCTCTTTTTTTAATGTTCTGTCAAATGTTTGACTGATCACTTTATTATTTGAGCACTACTGTAAAATTAACCAATGCTCATCTCACTGGAATATTACAGAAGTTACAAAGTGAATCTGCTATTGATCTACTATTGAATCAAAGCTCAGCCAGATGTTAGTCAAATCCATCTGGGATCAGTGTGATCCTGTTACGGCTCCACTAAAGGCCTTGCAATCAAAATGAAAAAAGATAACAGCGAGATCAAGTTTAGAATAGCTAACACTTGTGCTTTGAAATTACGGGAAGCTATACCATGTGCTTTATTGTAACCATTCATTTCAACCTAATCTCTCCTAAGAGGCCTGTGTGAGAAACATTGGGAGGAAAGGGAGGGTTGGTTGTGAAAGGGAGAGCGGAGAGCTCGCCTTGTCTATCCCTCCAACAAACACACAGAGATGATCAATTGGTCTCTCTCTCTCTCTCTCTCTCTCTCTCTCTCTCCCTCTCCCTCTCGACCCGTCTCCGTGGAGACTGGAGTAGGGACTGAGCTGCCAGCAAGACCCATTAGCGGTCAAAGCAGTCAGTTCACTGGGCTTTTAACTGGCCAGATGGAGGTCTCCGGAGCGGGATAGAGATATCTATCATACTACCATCGAGGGCTATGGAAAAAAAGAAAAGAAGAAGAGGAGGAGGAGGAGGAGGCTCATCGCTACTGAGAAATTGGAGAAGCCAGGCAAAATAATTTACTGTGTAAATGTTTGCTCTCACAGTAATTGCCAGGGTATGAGAGGACGAGTCCATGTTCCTCACTTGTATGCTGATAGTGATCAGCTGTGTCTGTGTCTCTTTAAAAAAAAAGTATCCAAGGAACTAATAGGTGCATGAGTAAGGAAACACCAAAAACCCCTAACCATTTTACTTATTAATTAATTAAAATCCTTCCAACCTTCCGAATCACCCTTGTTGGATTTGTATGGTCATTCTGTATCTCCGGTTGACGTACTCCTCCAGTCCGCTGGAAGACTTCTACACAGCCTGTGCAAACTTGCATGCCGGCTGATGTGGAAATGAAACGCTGCTGTAACAATCACACAATCCTCTTTCACAACTTCACCAGGTAGGCACATGCTCCATAAAACACAATCCCTTTTACCCTGAAAAGTGCTTCTCAGTGCTTCTCAGTGCTGTGATCAGGTCATAACTTTCAAGTCTTTCTAATCTCTTGAGACGTTGCCCTTTTAAAAGAAAACCCCACATCACATGATGGCAGCAAGGGTCTCGGGGGGACATTCTTTTGATCGCTTAAAGATCCCTTAGCATAGATCCACCCATTCAAAATAAATGTATTTCTTAGTCCAACTTTCAGCTCAGCTTAAGCCTGAGGTAACCCCAGTCACATGTCCTCCATGTTTACTGTCGAGATCAGGCCAGCAAGTAGGCTCATACAGCCTGCGAAGACTTTTTATTCTCTTTTTACAAAGATGTCACGTAAATTACAAGATTGACATGGTGTTCTCTTGTTGCTGTGCTCTGCTGAGTGTCAAGTTCCCTCTGCATAACGGACAAGAAGAAACACACGATACCAATTCATGTTGCCAAACTGACTGCGATTAGAGTGTCTTCTTCAACCACATGTTAAATAAAACTGATGTTTGGGAACAATGTAGAGCAGTACTGGACAACAGAAAGAACCTGAGTGGTGACTTTGATAAGGGGGGGGGCGGGCGACATCAGCACCTGCCATGACACTGGGACATTACATTACATTACAGTCATTTAGCAGACGCTTTTATCCAAAGCGACTTACAGTCAGTAGTATGTTACATATCATTCACCCATTCACACACTGATGACAGGCTACCATCAAGGTGCCACCATCAGACTCTAACTAACATTCATCATCCAGTCCACACCGATGGCAAGCCTTCAGGAGCAACTTGGGGTTAAGTGTCTTGCCCAAGGACACATCGACTGCCGAAGCCGGGTATCGAACCACCGACCCTCTGATTGGAGAACTACCTTGCTCTCCACTACGCCACAGCCGCCCACAGCCGGACAGTCATCACTGAGGGGGACAAACATCCTTCTAACTAGTGAGGGATAACCTTCCACTGGGCTGCAGTAGAGGATGGTAATGGGAGCTCCTTTATGGCCCACTGGAGTGGCTGTTATCACCAGTAAAGACAAACAAAGGCCATTACTGGTGGACGGGGCCTGATGATGGGTGAAGCCAGGTCTAACTGTTTGTTGAGCCTGGAGCCAACAGGAAAACACCAGCATTGATTAGTCTGCAGCTGTCATTACTGGGAGGACTGGGAGATGAAGGCGAGGTTATTGTGTTTTGATACAATAGTGGGAAATCACTAAGGTTTAGGGTCTAACTTTTTGGCCACTTTAAACAAACCTCGGGTGAGAAACCCATCTGTGAGGTATCAATCCGCACACATCTACCTGTTCGCATGCATTCAAAATAAACCGTAACCACTCTGGGTGACGGTGCCGCATTAGCACTCGGGCATAAAGGAAGTGCGAGGCAGGATTTAAAAAAAAAAAACCAAAAAAAAAAAAAGAAACTTAAACAAACTCACCTTCTTATAGAAGAAACGCAGACGTCCAGCTCGGTTGTCCTCTTGGCTCTCGGTTGAATCACGCTGAGATGCCGGGTAGAGTAACGTTAGCACCGGCAGCAGACCTGCTCTCTCCTTCCTCAACAGGAGACTTTCTTTTTCTTTTTTTCGTTCTTGGTTTGCAGCCCCTCCCGAGTCTTTGCAGTACTGGAGCTCCGTGTGTGACCAGAGGTACAGATACCGGGGAGAGAGGGCTGGACTACAGCCTAGTGAAACAGGACAGAATAGTTTGATATTGTATATTATGGACTATGTGTCCAGGCTATTTAAGATAACCATAATAATATACATTTATTATATTATATTATAATAATCATATCATCTCTGTTGAGTTTATTATATTCCTTTATTGATCCCCATGGGGAAATTCAAGTGTTGCAGACAGACAATAAATACACATACTATACAACTACACAGACAATAAATACACATACTATACAACTACACAGACAATAAATACACATACTATACAACTACACAGACAATAAATACACATACTATACAACTACACAGACAATAAATACACATACTATACAACTACACAGACAATAAATACACATACTATACAACTACACAGACAATAAATACACATACTATACAACTACACAGACACAGACAATAAATACACATACTATACAACTACACAGACTACACAGACAATAAATACAGACATACAACTAAATAAATACACATAAATACACATACTATACATACTAACTACACAACAAAATAAAGATAGATTAATCGTCAACTTTGCAGAAGCCATGCAGGAAGATTTTTTTTTAATACAGTAGATCTTCTCTAAAAAACAAATTAAGAGAAAAGCAGTTTGCGAGATGTTCAAACAGTGCATCACATCTGAAACAAGACCATACAAAAGATACATTATAGCCTCCATAGTCTCCATGTGTGAAAGCAGTTGAAATCAGTGACTCTCATGAAGTGCTAAATGGGTGGGAGTTGACTTCCATTGATATGCTGCTCTGACATAAAATGCCAATTGTGTGTGTAAATGTAGTGTATTGTTAGTAGTTAGAAACAGAGGCGTTGATTCAGAGAGTGCGGCTGCACTGCGTTCCATGGGATGAGGGGGGCCCATAAAGAACGAGTGGCCCCTCCAACAATGTGATGGATGGAAAGCAGAACTTTTTTACCAGGGATCTGGATTGCTACATCTAACATTCTCACGGTAGTTTGTGAAATAGTGTTGTAATGCAATCGCTTTTGAGGACAGGGACATGTTACCTTTGTTGTAAGACATGGCTGGACAAGTACACTCGCTTTTCTGCTTTGCAGTTGGTGAGCATCAGCCTTTCTGCTGTGCACCAAAAACAAATTTTAGATGCTCATACTGACACCAAGAGGGAGCACTAAATATATTTTATAGACTCGGTGAGTTCCTTTAAAGAGGTTAAGTACATGAACATGAGATAGAAAAGATGCTATAAAGTCCAAGCAGAGATTCTCCATGAATATTATAAAGGAATTTTATAAAAGGATAAAAAATACTCTAAGGATTCACCAATTTTTTTATTTATTTTTGTTCTATGTTGTTTCTTCTGTGTAACTCATTTGAATCATTAAAGGTAACATTAGGTCAGGTAGTTTTGCGGTGATAAAAAACTGACTTAGCAGCTTTATTTGACTAAATAAATGTAAGTGATAGCAAAACTCCCCCTAAGGGTCTGGCTTCTCCAAGGAAACAGTTACTGTGTGGCAATTAATTTGTGGTTATTTAATTTACTCACATTGTGTGTCCATGGTTATTGTTTGTATAAAACTGAGCAGCCTAATCCTAAAATAAATTGTACATCGTATCAGGATTTGAGAGTTTTTTTATGCTGCGTAGGTACACATCCACCACCGAGATGAAACAATTGCAAATTAGGTCTATATTTCCACATCAGAGATGATTGATTATAGCTGCTTCAGGCTGCCTGACTCATAATTCATTTAACACACCATAGCGCTGCAGGGCTGCTCTGCTGTATCACTGGAGTCCCAAATAATGGTCCCTGAACCAGCAGTTCTCTATGTTCCAGATTGTGACTCAGTCTGTTGCTTGCACACAAACTCATTTCCTTGTGAGGGTCAGGAATGACGGAGGATGGCGGAACAAGTCCTCAACACCTTTTGTTTCCCCACTTCCTCGTGTGTTACTTTGAACACTCAGAGCTGAGGGAATTTGTAAACAGTGTGCATTTTCTTGGTGGTCGTCATGTCCTTGCTTGGCTGGACCAAATAATCTATAAACATTGTACGGTATAGTTGTCTTGGAGTTCTTTATACCAGCAGTCCTTAAACTTCTCAAGCTATTTCACATGAAATCCTCCCCCGAGGTCATGCCATGAAGAAATGAGCAGATAAACTTGTTTGTTGGTTAAACAGGGTTTACTTTATTTCCTGATGCCACTGCAGAAGAAGTTTGACAGGACGGTCAAAAGTCTCTCTGAGAGTTTTAAAATGTATAGTTGAGACACTTGGACTAACTTCCTTGTACATTCTCCAAAACTGACAAAAAGGCATTGGTTCCTACTGAAGACGTAAATCTTTACAAACACAAAAACATTAAGTTTTATTCCTAAAACATCTTCTCTCTGTGTTTTTTATCAAACACACAGAAGGAAATAGTGACATAATGTCAGCAAGATCAAACTGCTGTTAGAGTTAATTCTGTCTATTTATTCCGTACTGTATCTTTATGAACTGGAAAGCAAGAAAAACAATTTAATTAAATGATTATTGATTGCAAATAGAGAATCCTTCTTAAAAAAAAGACAAAGATGAATAAGCATTAGGGGAAACCTCGACCCTTTACTTTCAGGCCCTGCTTTTTTATATTGAAATGCCTCCATTATAATCCATTAGTGCTGATGTTGGAGCTGCAACAAGGACAGTGCATCTCTCATCCTGGAGCTTGCCAGCAAAAGCAGTGCTCTCTGCATTCAAGGCTGGTCCTCTTAAAAACCTGATGTGCGTCACTGGTAATTAAATTAAAACCTTTCCTATTCCAAATCCAGGCGCTGTCTGTTTTTGGGCCTGGGTACTCTCATCAACATGAATATATGAGGATTAAAAGGACAGCTTATGTCCAAACCAATCCAATAAATAAAAAAGTTTGGTTTTCAGAGCAGAACGATCATGGCAAGACGAACCTGCTGTGACAAATTGTATGAAATAATAGCCGATGCAAATGAAAGAATAGCACGCTGTTACAAGAGTTAATAAGTTGAACATTTATTTTCATGAAAATATCTCGAAACACAATATCTTACTAATTCAAAATGCATTCATCTATGATGTGCTCAGCAACAAACCTTTCTCTGAATACACCTGCATCCAAACATCGCCCCCTGCTGGGAATGCAAGTAAATTGCCCGAACGGTACGTGAGGTTTGGTGATTACATTTTACTGTGTTTTTAAAAGCAATTTTGTTCTTAATAGGGGGTGTGATCATGAGCAATATAATCAAACGTAAAAAACAAATAGAAAAAATCATATATTTTGAGACAGCCTAGTTACTGATTGACTCGATGAAAAGTGCTGACGGATAGAAGTAAACAGAAATGCTGTTTACTTCTTTATATCAGCATTTTCTGTCAGCATTGTTTTTTTTTTCTTCCCAACATCAATGAAGGCATTGTCCCTCATAAAGACTCTGTTGCAGCAGAGAAGCAAAACTCTGTATAATTCCATTTACATGACGCAACTTACACTTTTATTTGCAGAGGGCGTTTTTATCTCAAGTCCACATACGCTGGATTGAAACCCATCCCTTCTCTAAATGGTGGATAAATTCAGAGCTGTGTAGATCAGATTAGTTGTGGTGCAGATGAACCCAATCAGGTTGCAGAGGTTGGACAAGCCGTGGTAGCGGCCAAACGTGCGCTTGTAGGCCCTGTACTTGGGGTCCTGCTCTCTGAGTTTAGCGTACTCCTCCTTCTGGCTGCCCAGGCCAATCTGGTCCCCCAGGTCATGCTCCTTCTCCACCTCCCTCATCTGGAACATCACCGCGGTGGACGCCGGACCGAACCACTGGGCGTTCAGACCCACCATGACCAGCGCCACAAAGTACAGAACCATCTGCAACACAGCAAGATGGCGATGATTTACACACAGATGTGATTATAATAAGTATTTGAAATTGTGTGTGCGGGTGTGAGGTTCGACCTGCACGCTTTCCTGCCAGTCCAGCAGCTCCCTGGGGTGGTACACGGCGTAGACTGCCAGGCTGACGGCGTTGCTACCCAGCAGACAGTAGAAGTACACAGGGAAGAGCTTACTCTGCACCAGGCCAAAGGTGTGCAGACTCACCTGCCACACCAATGCAAAACCTGCAGCACAGACATCAAGATCGGACAGGGGTAAGGAATCAAAGTGTACTCCTGAATCAGGAATGCCGCTTTATTGTACCAGAAAAATTTGCGATAAATTATGTTATTGTCATTTGATGACCATTTTATGCCACTGTTATAATGATATAGTAAAAGCATAATAACGCATGTACACCCTTTCAAAAGAGCAATGAACTCTTAATTCTCAAAAATATTCAAACATTGTAATGGGATGTTTCTTTCTCAATATTCTAAATAAATTAAACAAATAAAATAAAACCACACGACCAAAACAATAAATAAAATGAAGTACAAATGAGCAATGTCTGCACAATGCACAGGTTTTATAATGGTAGGGAAAACCCTGCTGTTTATTCTGGCATCATGTGGGCTAAGATGTTGGTGACATTCTTATGAAAACAAACATACATTTAAACAAAATGGGCAATATCGATGTCAGCCAATAAGATTGAGGTCATGTCCATATATCGAACGTTAAGTCCATAATTAAAAATGATCAAGGTCATGTTCATCTATTGTCCAAAAAGAAAAAAGCGATTAACATTAACCATCTCTTCTGTTTGTGCTCTCACCTGCTATGAAGGAGACCCAGACCTGCATTCCCCAGGAGAAAGAGAGCATCAGAAGGTGTAGCACTTTGACCAAGTCCGCGGGCTCCCCCTCTGTTGCCATTGTGTCACTCTGCAAAATACAAAAAAAAAAAAATATATATATATATATATATATATATATATATATATACACACACACGTCTGTAAATATAGTATTTCAGTTATTGTTGTTTTTCCTACTGTTTTTTTTATTGCTTATTTATAATACTTGTTTTATTTTATTTTTCATTTTTTATTTTATTTATTTATTTATTTTATTTTTTATTTTTATTTTTATTTTTAGCTTGTCTTCTTCTGCTATGTCTCTTGTGTGCACTTTACTCTGCGCTGTTGTAAGTCTGCAAATTTCCCCGCTGCGGGACTAATAAAGGATTATCTTATCTTATCTTATCTTACACAATTAGCCTATGTTAACCTTTGTGTTTTGTTTACATTGGCTTTACTTCCTCATGGGGGTACCACAGACCTGCAATGCTGTATGTGTACAAATAATAATTGCCAATCTAAAACGTGTTTTTTTTGGAAATGGTGTTTTTATTCCAGACCTTATTAAACCGAAAAGCATGCAGTTTGTTAGGGGTCAGAGGTCTACCTCCCTGTTAAACCTCTAACGAACATATGACTCCAATAACAGAAATCCAAATAGACTTTTGGGGGATTTTTTTGGAGGGAATTGCTGCGTAAAAATGACTGTCAACTTCAACCACATATATACTGCACAGCAAATAATAACAATGCACTGTATTTAACCCTTAGTTTACAACACTGGGTTCAATTTTCTGTAGTTGAATTCTGAAATGTTCCATGACTTCAAAATGATGTTTATAAGCCAAAAAAAAAAATCATGAAATATTTTATCCTGATCAAAACAACTATACACTGTTTTTTTTAGCTGTTAGATATGGCAGGAACACACACACACACACACACACACACACACACACACACACACACACACACACACACACACACACACACACACACACAGAGATAAAGGTCTTGTGTATCTTTTCAGCCTGGTCCTCCACACATGCAGCAGACCTGATAAGTCTCCAGAATGAGATAACAGAAGGTAGAGCAGAGAAAACACATTTCAGAATTCACTGAACATTACAGTCTACACCTGCTTTGCATGTGGTGATGAAGAGAAATAGCTGAAAGAGAAAGAACCTACACTTTCTGTCATCAACAGCTAACTTTAAGACTGTTTCCATCTGGAGCTGACAAGCTAACCAGCTTTAGCTTCTGAGCTTAGAGGAGAGTTACACAAGTTTGATGTCGTTTGCAGAGTTGCTCACTTCAATAAGCATTTTCCGCCATGAGAGACACAGTTATCTCACTACACGTTACACAAACATGCACGTACCTTGCTTTGCTTCGCCTCTGTCGGTAATGTTAATTAGCACCGCCTAATACAAATGAATAATAACATAAGTATGGTCCAAGGTCCAGCAGAGCCACAGCCGTTTCCTCTTCTTCGCCACTTTCATATCATTATGTCAACAAGCCCCGCCCCCTCAAGGCGAGACGGACCAATGGGATTCTTTAAAAAATGAATATCTATTTAATTACGTCCATTCATGGATTTGGGGTCTATGTTTCCTTTCACAGTACCTCCCTTCCTTGGGTTTTACTCTCTAGCCAAATATGTGACGAGCAGCTTGCTATTTTGATGAAGACCAGAAGGAAGCACTTTTTTGGATTACGTAACATTACTATAGTCGATTATATATATATATATATATATATATATATATATATATATATCTATATATATATATATATATAGATATATAATATATATATATATAATATATATATATATATATATATAGATATAGATATATATAATATAATATATATATATATATATATATAATATATTTAAACGAAAATATATCTTATATATATATATATATTATTATTGATTGTTATTATTAAAGAGAAGGAAGCCACTTTTTTGGATTATATACTATATATATATATATATATATATATATATATATATATATATATATACGATATATATATAGATATAGTATTATATTTAAACGATAAATAAAAAGTATTATTATTATTACTATCATTATTATTGTTATTGTTATTATTAAAGTATTATTATTCTTATAGTATTATATGATAATGAATAATTGATAACTTTAAACTAATAACTTATTATTATACCACATTATAGCATTATATTTTGATGAAGACCAGAAGGAAGCACTTTTTTGGATTACGTAACATTATTATAGTCGATTATATATATATATATATATATATATATATATATATATCTATAGATATATATATATATATATATAGATATATATATATATATATATATATATATATATATATATATATATATATAATATATAATTTATATAATATATATATATATATATATATAAATATATCGAACTATATATATATATATATATATATATATATATATAGTTCGATATATTTAAACGATAAATAAAAAGTATTATTATTATTACTATCATTATTATTGTTGTCATTATTATTGTTATTGTTATTATTAAAGTATTATTATTCTTACCAGTATTATGACTGATAATGAATAATTGATAACTTATAATAACTTGTGATAATACCACATTATTTATCAAAAATTTCGATTTTATTTTAGATTTGAACATAACTTTAATGGGCTTCTATTTTCTAATATATTATGATTGCCTTTATTGGATAGTACATATCACAGGATGACACAATTTGTATGTTCTTTAACTCTTAAAGAACATATATTATATTTAGAAATTGACACTCTCAGCGTGAGTATTTATACATGAGGAGGTTTCATTTATTTTTGTGGCACATACTGTCAGACTTACTTTATATTCTACATTTTAACCTCGAGTTGATGTGGATTAGACCTTTTCATATATATTTGGGGGGAGAATAATTTTATCAGTGGGCTTGAACATGATAATATATCAGTTTATGAGTAGTTGTATAGTATGTGTATTTATTGTCTGTGTAGTTGTATAGTATGTGTATTTATTGTCTGTGTAGTTGTATAGTATGTGTATTTATTGTCTGTGTAGTTGTATAGTATGTGTATTTATTGTCTGTGTAGTTGTATAGTATGTGTATTTATTGTCTGTGTAGTTGTATAGTATGTGTATTTATTGTCTGTGTAGTTGTATAGTATGTGTATTTATTGTCTGTGTCTGTGTAGTTGAGCTGCTGCAACACTTGAATTTCCCCCATGGGGATCAATAAAGGAATATAATAATTATCTCAGTTGGATAATCCATACAAAGTTTACATTTTCCAGTTAAATAAAGGTTGCCAGTTCAGCTAAATAGGATTATTTATTTTTACTATTCTGAAGCAAAGTGCTGGTTGGAAACTTGATTGCCAATACAGAGCACCACAATTTAACAGACATGGTCATTCATCCACACATCTATCAGGATGTCATGTTTGCACCATCACCAGAGGATTGAGTTCATCTAGAAGGCGAGGTCCGCTATTGGATACAAAACGCTGCCAGTCTTCACTTTTGAGCCAATCACAAACCGGTCAAATTCCCAACCAACCAATCAGCGGCGGCCCCAGAGAGGCGTAGTACCCGGATGGAGATGAATACACAGAGCATCCTCCGCTGCTGACATCTCTCTGGTAAGACAGACAGTCACATCATTACGCAAATGATAAATAATACAACCGTAATACACGAACTGCGCACTTCAGTTTTGCCTTAGAAGTTGTTTATCAAAAGCTATTTTTAAGTCATACATTCTTTATTAACAGGCTAGCTGTTAGCCAGTTAGCTTGCTAGCGTTGTAGCAGTAGCTCATTGGCGCTTCAGCACAAGTGCTTTTCTGATCCTCTGTGACCTAAGTTGATGTGTTCGGCTGCAGCTGATAATTCAGGTTTTACTACATATATTGGAGACGGTGTAAGTTGTTATTATCCACGAGAAAAAGGTGAATGTTTTCACAGGACTGTTAGTTTTGGTCCAGTGAATTAAACGTTACCTGCCTTTGAGCAAGGTAAGCAGCCATTACTGGTTAACAATAATGTGTGAATGATTGTCTTCTAACTAGCTATAACTAGTCACAACACAATAGCTGCTTGTGTAGGTGGTGGCCCAAAACTGTTTCTATTTCAAATGTTTTAGTAGTATAGATGCAAAGCAATAAAAAAAAATACTGTGAAAGTATCTGGCAATGTATATAACAGTTCTTTGGTTTGTTTTTCTTTTTTTTTTCAGATACACAACATTCAAAATGGGGCGCAGAAAGTCAAAGAGAAAGCCACCTCCAAAGAAAAAGATGACTGGCAACTTGGACGTCCAGTTCACTTGCCCGTTTTGTAATCATGAGAAATCATGCGATGTCAAAATGTAAGTAACTCAAAAAATAAACAGAAATACAAAGAAATGCATCATGAACCACATAACTAAGAGACTAACCGTTTTCCAGGGAACGAACCCGCAACACAGGAATTATATCATGCAGTGTTTGCTTGGAGGAGTTCCAGACTCCAATAACCTGTATCCTTTCTGACCAATTGTTTTGTGAAATTAAATGATGTATAAAGTCAGGTTTAAAAGCTATGAGGCAAGTGGTTCTTTTTCTGGAATGCCCCTTAACCCTGTTCCCATCAGATCTGTCTGAGCCAGTGGATGTTTACAGTGATTGGATAGATGCCTGTGAAGCAGCCAATCAATAGTCATGTTTTTTTCTGTCACTCTCTCCTTCTCTCTAACCTCACTTATTACATTTCACCCCCTGTGATTGGTCCATTAAAGTCACCCCTGTTCAGCCAGCACAATGTAGCAAAATCTTCATAAACTATAGAAGCATTATGTTTTTGCATCACATGCTTGTCAGTTTAATTTTGCTACAATGTGGCCTGCTGAGCATGACACGTTCCTCTGGCTGGGCCAGAGAGTTGCCATGTTGTTTTGTCTACATCACAGTTCTCACTGGAAACGTTTAAATGTGTTAGTTATTAGTTTATGATGAATTCTGCTCTTTTGTTTTGTATTTTTAATGATTAGATCATGATTTTTTTCGGGACTAAATTGTCTAATAATTCAATTTTCAAAATGTAACTGACTGAAATTTCCATCAGTGTAAAACATTCCATGTCCTCCATCAGTGTTCTTTGTGTTTATGGATGAAGAAAAGATAATGACTCTCTTGTCTCTAGGCGGTTGTAATTAGTACACGATAATGACACAAGTGTTTTACTTTTGTAGAAGTAGTTGTTTAGTTTCCAACCCCGTCTCTGATGCACTGAAACATTTTGTTGGTTTAGATTTCTTTTTAACTGCCAAATCTTTTCGAACCTTTTGTTTGTTGGACCAGTATATATATATATTTGTACTGCTAGATTTTATTATTTTCCTTTTTAAAAATCACAATCATGTTATTTCACTACTTGTGTGTATTTTTATGGATAAAATGAAATCAGAACCATATTTTTCAAGTGTTTTTTTTTATTGCACAATGTCATGTTTAGTGAACGCGTACACAAATAAAAAAAAAAAAAAAAAAGTCAAGAGGTTAGCAAAAATGGAAAGTTTGAACAATGTTGTAACAAAGCCAACACACTAAAGTGAAATGTTACCATACATTCTCTCAACATTTTTGACATTCTGGATATCAAAGGGAACTAAAAACTCCATTTGATTGAATAAAAAGGGAATGTTTAGTGGTTTGATGGATTAAAAATACAGTAAGTGTACATGTGCTGTTCCCCCACTAGATGGCACACTGCTACATGTCCTCCATCATGGCTGCGATGCCTTTGTTGCTGAACGACAATGAACAATTCAGGAGCTTCAAACTATTGGTCCATTCAGCACATGAACACAAACATGAAACTTATTTAACACCTAATTCTGACATTAATTTGAAGCCAATACATCTGTAGGTTTCACAAAGAAATGCAGAGGTTTTGATGTGAAGCACTGGACCACAGGAGCCCAAGACTCCTCTGTAGCTTTGTAAATGCGTATTTCTACCTTCTAATGTGTTGAAAGAGAATCCCGTAACAAATAGAGCCTGACCTGCCACTAACATTACATTCAAGACATTCGGTGGGTTTAACAGTATGATGCAAAAAAATTTAAAACAAGAATCTCATCTGGATAATTTCCATGATTCCCTTAGCAGTTATCAGGGACTACAGGCACCAGGGTCTACTTTGATATTGACATTTACTGACAGCGGTAGATTAAGTACTCCAATACTTTACTTGTGTAAAGTATACCATCAATGTCATGCATTTCAAATGTTTAGGGTTGCAACGAATGTCTTGTTTGTTTATCTTTATATATGAAGCTTCATTTTCAGGTTTTTCGAAATGTCAGAGTTTATGACATCATCACCCTCAATAAAAAAAAAAAAACTTGAACAAAATCCTCAGTTTGAAAAAAGTGATTCATAGAATTAAATAGTTTTTTTTACTTAAATCACCTTCCTTTATCGAATATTCCTCGTTAGTGTGTGACACCTTCTGTGTGCTGCAAGCGGGTGAGCAAAACGGAAATGTTTTTGAAAGCTAAACGACAACAAATATGAATTTAAGTAGAATATTTAGATGGATAAATATGTGAATTTAGTAAATAATTACATCCATCTTTTTTTCAATACATCTTGATTTTTGGACTTAACTCTGACTTAACTCTAGATTTAAAACCTTTTTCTTTTTTTTTTTTTTAAATGTTGATTTTAGAATTTGAAAGTCAGCGTTAGGAATGAAGCTTCAAACTATTCGGTACTACCTTAGAAATGTACGCAAAACTTATTAGCAAATGTACGTAAAAATCAGTGCAGAAAAATGGCCCCTGTGAGCAATATTATTATTATTATTATTATAACCTCATTTTTTAAATTTGAACTATATCTGAGAAATAAGCGCAGTGGAGTAAAAAGTACAATATAATCATCTGAGTGGCATCAAATAAAAATACTCAAGCAAAGCACCTCAAATTTGTAGTTATCAAAAGTACTTTGTTAAATTCCACTACTGCTTACTAACGGAGCCCAAGGTGAACAGCTAAAAGCCAAAAAGAAACATCAGGACAAAGACTACTGGTGACTAAGGTTACCCTAACTTCAAACTATATATATCAACGCCTACATTTGCTTCTGTACTTTATCGAAAGCGTCTGATTCTTCCTCAATACTTCCTTAAAAATGTGCTCATGCACACAAAGCCATGACAGCGCGGGTGCTCACAAAACAAAGCAATGTACGCACAAAGCTGTGAGCCTCAGTCTGTGGAACCCCCAGGAGTTTCTGTGTCATCCCGAGGTGTGGTAATCCCCAGAGCCTGCGGTGCTCCCATGTGGACTTCGGGTTCCGGATGGGTCAAAAGGTTCAATAGCACCAACCATTTGTTTTCCTTTCAGGATGAATTTAAAATTCTGCTTTGTCAGTGCTTAAACTGGATCGGAAAGGAAGGGAGGTGAGGCAAGGGGTGTCAACAGTTAAACATCTCTAATTACAATTGAAGTATAAAAGACTAGCAAAAAAAAAAAAAAAAAAAGTATAAATAGCAAAGGTCATTAAATGTTGAGTGTTGCTTGTGTATTTTTAGCAGAAACAAAATCCATCAGAGCAACGAGATACAGAGGTTGGCCGCTGCATGGAATCTTTGACGTAAGGTCAGTGCAAACACTATTCTTTTTTTGTTCTTTTACTCACGGAAAGACAAACAATAAAATTCCTAAGAGTAAAAGTAAGTTTGGAAAGAGACGTGGAACGGAAACGGCGGGCACGTCAGTCGGCGTTAAATAAAAGTCTGGGAGGTTTGCTCGTCACAAAGACAGCTGTCGATGGTTGTCTGAAGTTAAGCAAAGAGGAGGGAGGGGGTTGGGGGTGGATGAGGGTGGGGGGGGGGCTGTGGTTGTCTTAGTCAGAGTACTGGTTGTAGCCATCGAACTCGGCCTCGCTCCCGTTGTAGGGGGCCTCAGTGGGGTTGGAGCAGTACTTGTTGTCGTAGACCTGGCGCTGCAGGCCGTAGGTGGTCATGCCCTGCTGCGAGGCCACTTTGTTGGTGCCCATCTGCAGGGAGATGGTGGTGGTGTCACAGTTCTCCAGCTCCAGCTTCTTGTCGAAGATGTGCCTCCTGGTCCCCGGGGCTGTCATGCCGGCCTGGGAGGGGGGGACAGAACGAAAGACGGAGGGCAATGTGTTGAGTTTCTTGAGCAGTTGACTAAACATGTACATTACCGTTCAAAAGTCTGTTATAGTGGCGTTTTTCTTCTCTCCTTCAATAATGGCTATTTTAACAGATCTTTATTCAGACAACATTTGTATTACTTACATTTCTAATAGTTTGGGCCCCAAAAAGGATAATTAAATGATTAAAACTTCCATTTAGTCAATGTCCCTACAGTGTTGCATGACATGGGGAACTCTGTTGTAACTTGAATTTTGAATTTGTTTTCCTGTCCAGAAAAGCAATTGGCCCAGAACTCTGTGCAAACGGGCTCTAAATATTGTTGGATGCCCTCGGCAGTCTAATCAGTGGTTGGATTGAACAGGTTTGAACTGTGATTTGTTCAGCTGACCTAACACTAGCCTTCTATTTATATTGTAAAGTTTGAAAAACTGAAAAAATAATTTGATAAAGAAACACACCTGCTAATATTCCAGCTTGTTATAAGATGCATTTGACACTAAAACAAACCGGTTCTTATTTAAATATGTGATATGTTGATGCTAAGCTTCCAGTTTCTTTTACCAATGACTGGGGATCTTTTCTTTTTTAATGGTTGCTCAGAGGGATCTTTGTCTTTTTGTGCCCTTTCAATTATCACCGTTTTATTCTCAGTGTATGAAACAAACCCTTCATACAAAATCACAATTGTAAAGAGGACTTTTTACAACTTAAAACCTGAAACAAGCTTTTGTCGCAGGAGAATCCAAACATTTGAACAGTAGTGTATACTAAATTGAATAAAAGAATAAAGCTGGTGACGTATATTTTTCTTGCAGTGCTTATCCCATAAAAAGACCAAAAACAAAAATAAATTGATCCTACTAACAAGTATTATCTGTGTATCTACAGCCTCATGGCTTCCTACTCTGTGCCATTGTTGTCCATCAGTGAGCCACATCTTTGCACTGTGTGACATATTTCTTTATCATGATGGCCCTGTGGATCATTTCTGTCAATCCCACATTAGCTGCCACATTCCAAATGTGTTCATTTTGATAAACTTTCTCAACATCTTATTTATTAATGATAGCCACCTTAGTCAACCAACTGTTTAAACTCATCGCTGCTTGACTGCTTATTGAACTTTGCATTCACTCTCAATTGCACCACAGCGTTTGTTTGGGTGTTTTCATGGGATTTGTAGACAACAACAAAGAATAGATTAACAGAAGTCTTGCCCTTTTAAATATTAGTGTAAAATACAAGTATCTCCTCACCTGGCTGGCTCCCTTGTTGGTGCCCATCTGTAGGCTGATGGTAGATTGGTCCAGTGGGTTCTCCATGGCCATCTTGGAATCATACAGATGGCGCCGTGTACCATAGGAGGTCATGCCCTTTTGGCTGGCGAGCTTGTTGGTCCCCATCTAGAGACACAGCGAAATGAATAGAAAGTTACTGAGCTGAAAACACACCGTTTGTCTTAGGACACAGGTCGCTTTGGGCAGTATCTTTACGACTGAAAACGTATTTAAGATCACACCTATGATGGCAAATACCACATGAGTGTTTTATCATTCTATTGTACTTCAATAATCAAAAGCAGGCCGGGCGAGAGAAGACTCAATAAAGAGGTTTCTGTGAAGATTTATTGCTGGACACATGCACCTACAATCCTATAAGAAAGTGAGGTCATAAAAGCAGTAGATTCCAGGTTTATATATTGCTGCTGCTCTGACCTGCAGGCCGATGATGTTACGTCCCTCCTTGAGCTTCTCCGGAGCGAAGCGCCGCTGATGTTTCTCAGCGTACTTCACTCCCAAGTCGTACTTGGAGTGGAAACCTTTGGACTTGGCCTGAGAGAGTAAGAGAGAGAGAGAAAGAGAGGTGGCAGAGACAGAAAGGAAAATGGTGGTAATAAGAGTGCATTCTTCGTACCCATATTGCTTTTATTATTCTTCTGCTGTTGCCATATTGTAGTCCTACTCTACGCAACAGAAAGCACTCACACAGGTAGGCTGGTGGTTGCAACCTGTATGTAATTAACAGGATATACTTGTGTACATCTTTGTTAATACTCGTAGTTTTTGTAGTCTAAAACAGTTACTAGTGTTTGTTGTTGATTGCACCCTATTCTCTCATTCAGTAACATTCAGAGGTGAGGAAAGCACCAAAATCAGCCTCTCCTACAACAGATGTGTTGTAGGAGCGTGTGTGTGTGTGTGTGTGTGTGTGTGTGTGTGTGTGTGTGTGTGTGTGTGTGTGTGTGTGTGTGTGTGTGTGTGTGTGTGTAGCTGCCCTCACCTTTCCAGCCAGAGCAATGAGCGTGCTCTGGACCTGAGTGTGGTTGACGTTCTCAAACAGATCGTTGGCCTCGAAGATGTCATCTGGCCTCAGGCCGTACTCTGTGATCGCGCGGACAAAATTCCCTATGTTTTCCAGCTGAGGAGAAGAAAAAAAAAGAAAAAGAAGACAACGGAGCTAGTTGAGAAGAGTTTCTATTTTGGCATCTGACGTAAAGTCCTGAGCAGAGATGCACCAATACGGATACCAGATGTCCGTTTCGATACTGAGTCCAATAGCTGGATCTGGTACTGGACACCGTTCAGTTCATCTTTATCCATGTATTTATTTGTAACATTTAGTTTTACAAAGTTACGAAAGTGATGTTTAAATCAAGCTCTGGCGTTGTCTTAAACATAAAATAATAAAAATAAATGAGGCTTGAATCTTATTAATTAAACCCTGGTATCGTATCGGTACTCAGTATCGGTGAATATCCAAAGCCCAGGTATCGATATCTGTATCGGGACTGAAAAAGTTGGTTTGGTCCTACAACTAATTTAACATTTAAGGAAATGTGTCCTTTTGCTTTCTTGTAGAGAGTTAGATAAGAAGATCTGTACCAAATCTATCTGTATGATAAATATGAGCCTAAAGATAGGAGCCAGTTAGCTTAGCTTAGCTTAGCTCAGCACAGAGACTGGAGACACGAGGGAATAGCTAGTGTTACCTAATTATCGGTGCTGTTAGGCTTTGTTCTTCTTGGACAGAGCCAGGCTACCTGTTTCTAAGCTAACTGGCTACATAGCGATAACTTCGTATTGGAACAGGCAGACAAGATAGTGGGATTGATCTTTCCATTTGATTATCCTCTGCCAGAAAGTTAATGAGCTTATTTCTAAAAATGTCCCAATTATTGCTGTAATGTTGTGATTAAAATTTAGTGATGACACTATAAAGAGAAAAATGACATCCTTGTATGTTAAATGCCAATTGCTGAATATTGAAAGCATCTCATCTGTGCGTTGCCCCTCATAACTATCGACTCTGTCTGACTGTGTGCATTCCTTTGTTAATTATCAAGTGTTTTTTTCATTAATAACAAAATTATTTTAACCAGGTTCCACATGCTCTGGAGAAGGACCCTGACTTTAAGAATCAGAGGGTTCTTTCTTTTTTTGCATTACCTGGTGCCAGTTTTGACTGGAGGTGCTGATCTTTCTCACAGAACCCGGATGGAGCACGTTAATGAGTCTAAAAAAAGGAGACACAAAGTTCAAGAAAGTTCCATTTTTAAGAAGCCATCTCTAATAATGATAATAACAGAAACATTTGTGTTATTAAAAAGGTTGATTTAATGTTTGTTTCCGTGCTACAAGCGTCCTCTCCGCCCTCCCGCTCACTCACTCGCACAGCAGGACTCCATCCTTCAGGCTCTCCATGAAGCCTTCCCCAATCCTTTTGCCCGTCACATCCTGAATCCACAGCTTCAGCTCCTCTTCCTTCTGGTGGTCGTACTTCCCTGCCAGCTGGGGGGGGGGGGGGTCAGAGGTCATACGTGAGATTGTACTTTGTGTCTTATGTGCAGTTTTATTTCAAAACCACAGAGCCCACTCTCTCTCGGGAAACCTTTCAGTCGCTTCAAGTGAATTTTATGAGCAATGGAAAACAGATGAATAATCATTTCTTTAATAGATGCACAATTCACCACTTTTAACATTAAAAGTGTTAATGTAGGCACCAAACCGTGTCAAACATTGTCCGATGGCAAATAGATACCATTCCTTATTATTCAAATGTAGCATTTTCAAATAAACGGTAACACTTTCTACAAAACTTTCTGCATCAATTCCAAAAAGTTTTCCTGCAAAGAACTATGTAATTCATTATTAATTGAAGGGGAAACATATAAAGTAGGAAAAGCTCCACTGAAACAAAAGTAAATATTAATTAATTATTCTATATTTTGTATTATTCTCCATAATTGTACCTCATAGTTTTGCATGTTCTACGGTACACTGATAAAAAGAATTACAGGTAGCAGTCCCAATCATTTCCCCTATAATTGGTAATAAATAATTTAGAAAAAAAACAGCCTGGGAAGGAACTTGCTAATTATACACACATAAAATTCTCTTTTCATAATGATTTGGGAAAAAACACAGAATTTCTTTGAGGGGTGGTGTAATAGCAGTAGAAGTGTTATTTAAAATATACAAATCTTAAAAAAAAAAAAATACATTCACCCTCAAGGTTTCACCTCAGTTAAATACAATACTTATTTCATTCCAGGTTATCAGGAACAAAAATAAACCCGGTTTCACCCATTTTTCTCATAAGAGTAACAATCCTAATCTGTGCGGTCTTTGAAAGTCTTACTGTATAATAAAAAAAAATACTTGGAGATGAGGTGAAAGGAACGGGGGGGGGAGAGGAATGAAAATGAAAAAGCCCCATGGACATTCCTGCATGGAGAAACTCGCCGGCCGCTCTCTCTCCTCTCCATGTATTTCCTTATTGGCACAAACACGTTGCCCCTAATACTTTGAATTCTGGCATTGGGGTTTTAAGGCTGCTTGAGCCAGGCCCAACCCCCACCTACTAGAAGCACACACACAGCACACACACCCTCGTCTCCTTTTCCTGAATGTTCTGCCGATAAGTCCTCACAGTCTGGGCTCGGCAGCCAACACAAACAAGTATTTGAAAGCAGCAGGGGTAGCGCAGCTTCCAGGCCATCACACCAAACTTGGGAGAAACCACGTTCCCCAAAAAACACTCCTCCCTCTCCCTCTGACTGACTGTCCTCTCCCATCGGCCCAGCTCATATTTCTCTCTCACTCTCTTTCCCCTCTCTCCCACTGGGTTTTCCAGAATCTGCCCTTTTACAGCGAGCCGAATGCTTCGCCAAACCAGGTCTGATAGAGACAGGAGAAGATAGACAGGTCCTGAGTTTGATTTAGCTGTGTTGTTGTTGTTGTTGTTGTTCTTCAGGGATGCATTCAGAGCTGCTTGTTTTCTCAGCTCATAAAAAAAAGCCATATTCATTCATAAACATGGTCCAAAAATGATAAATCTACAATCTGCTTTTTTTATTTGCAAGAGGTCACAAGGCACAAAGGCTGTTTAATCTTTATCAAATGGGCCAAATAAGATGTACAATATTTTAATGTGCAATAGAAGTGTAGACATATCAAGAAGAATCACACGGAAATCCTATACTTGAGTACAAGTACCTTAAAATTGTACTTCAGTACAGCACTTGTATTTGTTCAAGTGGCCTACTATAAGTCGGTACTGAATGTCTTGTCATGATCTTATTTATTTGCTCTTAAAATCAATTAGTTCCTTATTTAAATCAAAATGTTGCTTATCTTGCACTGTATTCTAATTAGTCAAAGTTATTGTACAGCTATTTGTGTGTAGACAGCAATTTATATTTTAGAGGTTTGGCTTCTTTGTTAAATAAAAAAAACAGTTGTATTACATATCTGTGAGGTATTGAAAAAAGGGGTAACTTTTGCTAGCGAAACTCAACACTTAGACAAACATTCGTAACGATACCCTTACTTAAATCAGGACTAAGACACTTTTGCTAAAACAAAGTGTAACAGTAGCAGAAGAAGCTACTTTTGTCTGACCAAAAGGTCACTTACTAAAAAGCTTTATTGTGCAGATTTGAGTGTGCGTTTTTTTTCCCCATTAGGTTTGATTGATTGAGTCTATAGCTCCAGCATCTCAGCTAAGTCTGATATGAGGTGAGTGTTGTTGTTTTTCTCTACTTGCTAAAACAAAAGTGTAACAGCAGCATAAGTAGAGAAAAGTCATAAAGTCAGTGGACTGCCTCAGAATGTCAATGTCAGTTACACAGCAATAAGCATCCAAAGATAGTCAAGATTAGCTAACATTAACCGACATAAATTCCTGGCCACACCACATTAAGGCTGCAGCAGCAAAACAGTGTTCGGAGTGATGGTGTGGCTGTTTATTATGAGTTCAACTTGAGTTTGTAAGAAAAAGAATGTGTTATTTTATTTCTTTAAAAATGACATAGCCTCACTATAATCTAAGGGGCCATTTGAACTATAGCATATTGCCATGTGGGGTCTAACAACAGAGCATGAGAGTCTGTATATATCTACCTGTCAGGCTGTTTGTAACTGATAAGTGGTGATCCCTCCGTACACAAACAAAGAAACAGTCCCAGTGACATCATGTCTTTGCTATGACTCCTCATGCAGTGGATCCATCGTGTGAGCCGCTGGCACGGCTTTGTCTCTGCGCCATCCGTCCCCTGTGCAACTGTGTTCTGTCAGAACAGTGTTTTGTCATCCCGGACTGCGATGTAAACTGTTTAGAGTAAGGACACTTTCTCAAGTTCCAAGTGCAGAGCCCGGTCGGTCCTTAAAAGGCCATTAGATTATGCTGATGTACCCGTGTAGTCCTTCTGCTGCGTCTCTGATGTCACGCTGCTGGAACCTATCATCCCTGCATGACCAAGAAAGACTCAAACGAAACTAATTTATTTCCCTACACTATAGAAAATACTTATTCCTCTGGCCCTTGTGTGTATAATAGAGTCGGAAAAAAGCACAGAGGTGGCAGCAAAACAGCCAGACCAGCGGCAATAACTCAAACCTCCAATTGTGACGAAGAGGCCGCTGAGTGTTGAATAGCAGTAATGAAAGGAATGTGGGTTTAATAGAGGCCAGTGCACCTCCATGTGTGGGACTAAAGCCCTGATGAGAGACGGCACTATTCAGGGAAGAGGCGACATCCCTCCAGGACAATAACGATGATGATGATCTGGAAGCTGGAACGCTCACATGCTGACCTTTCTCATCCTGAGCCGACTGTCGGCAGCTCTGACTCATCCCACTGTACAGAGTCACTACTGTCACGATACAGAAAATAACTGAGTTATATTGACAATAGCTGACAGCATGAATGCTGAGACATAGTGTTGTGTATGTTCGCACTTTGTCTGGTACAACACCAGGCTGTGGTTGAATGTAACATTTAGAGATTAAAGTACATTTACTCAAGTATTTAAGTCTGAATTTTAGGTATTTCTACTTTAACTCATGCTACACTGCGACTCAAAGGAAAATATTGTACTTTACGGATGATATTTAACATAATAACCTATTATTCAATGCATTTTTCATAGCAAGTTTAATTTAACTCCAAATCGACTCCTGGCAACATCAAAACATTGCTTACATCTTTATACATCAAAGATAATAATCCAACATTATAATATACAATTATTTAACACCTACATGTACACCGTGCTATTAATATTTCTCTACTTTTCTGTAAGTAACATTTTGAATGCCTGCCGTTCACTTAATTGAGTATTTTTTAACATTGTGGTACATTGATCCCCATGTCACTCACTCACACATTCACTCATTCATTCATAGAAGACAAAGGTGTGTCCCTTTAACATTAGACATCTTCATCCCTCAATACCAAAAAGTTCATATTCACAAACTTACTAAACTTTCACATTTTTATACGTTTCAACCAGTTTGATTTCATACAGCCAAGGTGATCAATGTCAGACTTCATCCCCTCTACTCTACAAACTAAATACCTGGCCCTTTCACAATCACACACATTATTTGGCCACTGAGACCCACTTTCAGCTCCAAAACAATCACTTCCCTCACTTTGTGATCTACTATCAAACTGTTGTAACCGGAGCTGTTTTCCCAAGCACACTGGAATGAGAGTAGAAACACATCACAGCCTTTTTTTAAAAGTGAAAATATCTGATTTAAGGTGTCTTTCTAACCTGTTCAACGACATGACTACAAAATAGCATAAACAGAGTTTTTAATGCAGCAATATCTCATAATATCTCCATATAAGGAGCAACAACCATTTTGACCACAAACCCCATTTTTAGAGTTGTGTTTAAAAGGAGCCCCGTGTTTTATTTGGTAATTATATTAGAAACAAGATGTTAAATAGTGTGACGTAGAGATTGTTTACAGTGTGCGTCATCACGCTAGCTGGCCTCCGTTGACCCTTGACCCTTGGGAGACTTGATGCCCAAGCTAAAAACGTGTATATATATTCGGTACATGAATAATGTTACACTTAATAAAAACATTAAAACAAATAAAGTGACCCTACCTTACTCTTGACCTCGGCAGAAAGCCCGAAGGCTGGTCCGCTCCTGAAATGTGTTGTCATTCTGCAGCTTCGTCTATTTACAGTAGAGCTGAGGAGGTGCTTTAAAAATGGAGAAGCAGGTTTACAACTCTCTCTTTCCGAGGAGGTGTCGGGACGCACAGATACAAAGCACCGAACAATTCCGTCGGCATCTATTTATATTCAAAAAATAAAAAATTAAAAAAGTGTTCGTCTCGGGTGCTCAGGACCTGCTCGGGAGGCTTCTCAGACAACTTTCCGACACTTTTCTGAATCTTTTTTAAACTCTTCCCATGTGTGTGCTCTCTGATTGGCTCAGGGACGCCGTCCAATCAGGACGCAGCCTCCTCTTCTGGAGGGGAGGGGGAGGGGCTGCGGGGGCTGTGATGTCACCGCTCGGGTATTAGATTTAATCAGTGTCACTTTTTCCATCTTAACTCAGGCCGGTCGGTGGATGCTTTGCACCGGGGTCCAGGAGCACTCTGCTACAGTTATGTCATTGGCATGTTCAGCTGGATTTCGGTCATGGCCTTGAAATGCATATTATAATCTATAAGTCTGTCATCATGCTACAGTCTGTCATCATGCTGACCAGCCCCAAACAGGGTCCCCATTTGATATCCCTATAAATTATATTATGTGATTTATTAAATAATACAATCATCCTAAGAGCAAAATTGGAAATAATACAGTTATATAAAAACAGCATATAAAAATACTTTTGCGTGTGCGAAATTATAATAATGGGTTATTATTATTATTATTATTATATTATTATAACAATACTAGTTACAACAATAATAATTACTGAAAGTCCCCATGTGGATATACTTTATTTTTTATTTTTATTTTTTCTATTTTTTTTTATTGTATAATATGTGTATTTATTGTCTGTTTCTGTGTAGTTGAGCTGCTGCAACACTTGAATTTCCCCCATGGGGATCAATAAAGGAATATAATAATATAACAAACAGGGTCCCCATTTGATATCCCTATAAATTATATTATGTGATTTATTAAATAATACAATCATCCTAAGAGCAAAATTGGAAATAATACAGTTATATAAAAACAGCATATAAAAATACTTTTGCGTATTATAATAATGGGTATAACTGTTTCTGTACATTTTTTATTTGTATTCTTATTTTTTATTTTATTCTATTTTTATTTTTTTGTATAATATGTATTTATTATCTGTTTCTGTGTAGTTGAGCTGCTGCAACACTTGAATTTCCCCCATGGGGATCAATAAAGGAATATAATAATATAACAAACAGGGTCCCCATTTGATATCCCTATAAATTATATTATGTGATTTATTAAATAATACAATCATCCTAAGAGCAAAATTGGAAATAATACAGTTATATAAAAACAGCATATAAAAATACTTTTGCGTGTGCGAAATTATAATAATGGGTATAACAATACTAGTTACAACAATAATAATTACTGAAAGACCACAACCATGCTAACAGATGTGTGAGGCTACACTTGCTGTGAGCTAAATGTTAGCAACCTTGTTAGCATGGGTTCATGGTCATAATGCCGACATGTGCTAATATTTGCTGAGGTTGATGTTAACGTCATTAGTTATGCAGGTTGTTTTGGTCATCAGACCAAAGTCATTTGAATGTATTCTCTGGGGACCTTGGATATCTGTGGTACATTTCAAGGCAATCCATTAAATAGTGGTCAAAATATTTCACTCAACACCAAAAACCTTATTGTGGCACTAAATGAGAAGTAATGAGATCACTAAAGTCATTAAGATTCATCATCTGGAAACCATGAACCCATCTGTTATACAGATTGTGACAATCCCGCTTGTTGATGTCAAGCAATTTTACTGAATAACTAACACTTAACCTGATGATTTCTAAAAAAAAGTGAAACTCAGAGCACCTTGGTAGCCGAGTGGTCTCAGCACATGGAACTATGAGGGGTTCATCGCCTGGGGACCATGAATGTCTTTACAAAACAGCAATCCATCCAGTACTTTTTGAGATATTTCAGTCAGGACCAAAGTGTTCCACTGCTATCATCTAACATATAGCTTTTAGCCACAAATATATATATATTAAAAAAACAAAGGTTAAGGTATCCTCAAGGCAAATTGGTTTGTTTTTAATGGTGCATGTCTGAAATTAACTGTTATTGCATTTCTGCTGAAACTTGCAACGGCAGATTGCTTTTAATATTTCAGCTTTCATATTAGGTCTGAGAGATGGGTCAAGTTTCGTGAAAGAACAAGGTTAGATTGTTGACAAACTTTGGATGGCCCCCCCGAGATCTTCCTGATGGAGTTGCCCATGTCGTCTTGGAAATCGTTGAGTCAGATTTCCATTCCTTCGAGGAATACAAGAACTTCTTGTCCAATGTCAAAAGTTCTTTGTTGACCTTGGAAACAGTGACGGCAGCAATCACATGATCTGACCACGAGGTTGGTTTAAAAGCTGTTTTCGATCGTATCAAATGATCGTTTTAATCCCCACCTTTAAGCCAATGTGGACGAGCACTCCAAATGGAAATTTCTACATCTACAGTTCCACAACAACTGGGCATCATCCATTTACCAGGGAACATTGTGGGATACGGTGAAAGCTCTACAACAGCTGCTAAATCCATGTTCCATACTAAGATTATTAGTCAGTATCTTTCATGTGTTATTTAACAATTTGTCAGCCAAGCACCATGGTACTCACACACGCTTAAAATGTACTTTTATTTGGTTTCAGATGGATCATTTTGTATCTTTATTAATGATTTTCTAATGAAAATTCCCATTTAAGGCACTGACTTTGCTCTTACCATAAAATCAAATATATATGTATATATGTATATATATATATATATATATATACAAATATACATATATAAATATATACACATATATATAGTGTGTGTATAAATATATACTGTAGATATATGTATATCCATACACTGCTATGGGAGTGATGCAGCATATTTGACATTTGTATCACTGTACGTGGAAGCTACTGTAGAGCGCCTGACGTAACTCTGGGAGCAATGAGGTGATTTTCCTGTTTTACTCCAGAGCGTCGCTCCCTCTCCCCCACTAGGTAGGCGGGTGACAAGGTAAGGAATGCAGCAGATTCAGGGGGTCTGTGGAGTGGAGTGTCAGGGGGTGGGGGTGCAGATAGGGCGCCTCCACAGACAGCATGATTCATCCCATGCTTTCACTTGTGTGTGAGTGGTTGGGTGTGTGTTTGTCACTACCAGACACATGGCAGGCATGTCGGACAGGAACGCTCCAGAAAGGCCAGGGATGTATAAAAGAGGGACCCATATGAGGCTGTGCTGGTGGCGATAGACAATGAGAGATTACTGGACAGACACCCAGCGACAATACAAAGGGAATTCAATCGGTCAGTGGAGGATTTATACACACAGGCAGTTGAAAATAATGAGGGTCTGCATGAGTGACTGTCACTGACCACAACACAATGTGCACAATGCAGCACAATGCAGCTGTGATGTTTGACTGTGCTCTTGGATAGCTTAGTGACTCAAGAATAAAAAACAGACATGACATTAATGATTCTGCAGGAAATATAAAAAAGTTCAACCTCAGTTTCTGGAGTTCAGCACTTGATTAATATTGATCCTACAGCTTCAAATGCACCCCAAAGCATTTAGCGTGAAAGATGAATTTAATATCGGGACACTAACAAATATATATGATATCTTATCCTTGTGTTGAGGAACCAATAGGTTGATAACTGAGAGAAGTAAAACTGAAAACAGCATGATTAGCTCTAAGGGTGTAGCTACCAGCGAGGACATCAGGGGCATGCACTCTTAAAAGTTTCTGGGTCTTTGGGGGCTTCAATGTCTTGAGAGGTAGAGAAGGTTTGTGAATTATACATGCTGGGATTTGAAGACTGATTTTTATGGACTAAAACTTTTTAGATTTTAGTTTTATATAAGAAAAGGAGTTCTATTTCTCAATCAGATTGATATGCTGGCAGTGTGAGATAGAATTTAGAGGAAGTTAACATGGATAGTTACATTTACAATAGAATAAGGCAAGAAAAAATAAAACAAGAAAAGGCAACATTTTCTGAATAAAGGCAAGAGGTCCGGACAGTCCAACCGGAGACCAAGACCATCAGCAGTCCCGAAATCTGACGAGGCGCCGGCAGATATTGAGAGTGACACCAATGAAGAGACTGAGCAGTAAAGCAATAAGCAATACTCAGCCAGAGAAGTATTAATTGTGGAGCAACATAAAATTGCCTTAAGAAGAAATACTTTTTGTTTTTTTGATATTCGTGCTTACTTATGCAAAAAAAAAATGAATTAAAGGTCTTAAAATAGGAATTGTTTGCATGTGAGACATATGGGAACAACAGTTGAAGTTGATTGTAATTCCTGAAAGCATTTACATTTTTTCCAAAGTTTTAATTTAATCCATCCTAAGCATTTTTAGGAGCAGTGAGCTGCTGTGAACTGAAAAGAGCTGAAGTGTGTGAACTGTTTATAGTTGAAGTGTCAGTTGGTATGTAAGCAGCGATGGCGGTTCAAATGTCAGCTGATGACTCTACATCGAAATAAGTTGATTGTCATTTAAAGAGTAAGAGGTGAATATACTCAAAAGATATTTTGAAATGTTGAAAGCAATTGAAATTTCAGTTGAAGTGAACCAGAGATCATTGAACTGCGTGCACTGGTATTAGTTGACGTGTCAGCTGGTATGGAACTGGTGAAAACAGTTGAACTGTAGGAGATAAAAGCACTTTAAACACTTGAAAGCTATTGAAATATCCGTTGAAGCTGAAGGGCCAGAGACGGTTGAGGTGTGTGCATTGCACGCAGTTGAAGATTCAGTTTGTATGTAAACACTGACAGAAGTTGAAGCGTCAGTTTACATTCTGTAGTTACACATGGTGGGGATTTGAAGGCGGATTCAGATACCTGTTAGACTAAATATCTTGAAAATGGGGTCAAGCTGATGAAGGAAATAAGAAAAGATGTTCTTATGTGGATGCTGTTGCACATCTGGACACATGAGCTCAGTCTTTTATGGCTGTGATGAGCTCAGTGCACCAATAACTGGCTAATAATCTAGTGAAAGTACACTTAAAAAGTAAATACAGGAACATCTTAATAGACTTAATAACCTGGTCATTCTCCCTCCTCATACCATTGCAATATAGTAGACTTTTAATTTTTGTATTTTGTATTGAACCAATTTTGTAGTATTTTATCAAAGCACAGCGGATTACCATAAAAAGCCTGTTGGAATATAAAAATCTGCACACAAAAATACAAAGTCATGCTCGTCTATGCACAGTCACATTCCCTCACTCACACTCACGCACACACACACACACACAAACCAAGCGAGGGTCTTATAAACATTTCACAGAGAGGAGAAGAAGCACACACATGGAATTTGGACACTTTATTTGGGCATGATGGGAGAAGGGCGGGGCCTAAGTCGCCTGCGTGAGGGATAAAGATGTAACGTCTTGTGAAAGAGGAATCCCTCGCACTAAAAATAAGAGACTACAGTCAGATATTTACTGCGTGGTGGGCTCTGCTGTTTATGTTGGCTCTGAGTTCATCTGACACTTGGCTATTAGTCCACTTGTGGATACATATATTGTGTTGCAAAAACCGTCATACGGATGGTAGCTGATGAGTAAAGAGGCCGTGTTTAAGGAAAGACAGTAAATTTGTCACATTGTTTTATCAACTGGAGGGAGAAAGCCTGTGATAATGTGCTTTGTATTTGCAATATTTTTACTTTAAATAGCCGTCGGTGTTTTATTAGAGTATGTTTTTCAAAAGCTCAGTTCAGATGGTGCGATCGATCGTAAGCTCTGGCAACGCAAACAAAGGAGCAGTTTATCCGTTTGACTATTTACATTTTTTTATTTCTAATAAGACGATAATTGGATAATAGGACAAGACTTGTTGAATAAAAGAGACGTGGTGGCGTGAATGAGGAGAAATCATGAGTCATGAAATTTTGACAAACTGCAGACGGAGAGTTTCAAAGACTAAAACTTTTGAGGAAGCAAGATGCAAAAATACAGACAAGGGGAAGGAAGGGAAGGAGATGGAGACGGAGATTAGTGCCGTTTCAGAAACTCAGAAGGGCATTTCTACAGTAAGCCGTCTCACCCCTCCACCCACCGACCCCTTCTCCCCTCTCCCCCGCTCTGACTCCGTCTGGCTATTTATGGTAGAAGTCCTCACGATCCTACGCAGCTCAGGGAGTCATGAATGCTGAGTTCATGGCATCATAATTCCGACCTGTCGCTACGGTAGGACAGGAAGCTTCAAACAAACCTGGATTTAGTTAATAAAACCAAAAGCGTCAACTCGACTCAGTCAAAAAGTCGTGTCAGTTTGCTCGCTTTCATCAATTACACTTTTTGTCCTTCAACTTCCTCAACATACTTCAAAATGTTTTCTTCAAAACTCTATTAACTTACATTTAAGATAAAATTTCAAGTCAGGCCAGACTGCAAAAAAGAAATCTAGAAAAACGTGACGCTGTCGCAAAAAAGAAGGCCAAGCAGGGCTGACACTTCAACTACTTTCACTTGTTACGTATTATGAGACTTAAACTTTCTTTTTATTCTTAAACTGACATGTCAGTTGATTGACAGTCCACACACTTTGGCGCTTTCATGACAACTGACATTAAAAGGCACTAATCTTTGACACTTCAACTGCTTTAAACACTTATACGTCAACAAACACTCTTTCATCTGTTCAATGCTTCAACTTCAAGATGACCCTTCAAACCCTTTCAGGTCTCAGGTCTTCGCCTTTCAACAAAAAGTTGAATGAAATTAAACTTCTTCAGCTCTAATAACACCCTTTGTTCATACACAATTTAGAGCAACCAAAATTTTGCACATCAATTGTATTCATATTTAACTCAACAACTTCTTTCTTTTACCATTCAGTTGACAACTTAGCTGCCTTCCCTGGTTACATTATTAATATATTCTTGATTGATATTTTTTCTGCATTCATCTCTTACACGACAACTGACATTTCAACTCCCTTCAGTGCTTACACTTCAAATGACTATTCAATGACGTCTTCTTTTCAACAAACGCTTGAACAATATTATACATATATATACATCCATAGCAATATCCAGCTCAATTTATTCCTTGTGCTTCCACTGACAATTAAACTCTTTTCAGTCCTTTAAGTTCAACCGACGCTTCAACATTTTTCAGATCTTTTCACTTCAGCGCTTACTCTTAAACTTTGCACTTTAACTGCTATTTAAATGTTTTCAGCACATGTACATTTTCTTCAGACAATTCAGCCTTTTCTAGTTGGAGCTACCTGAAGATGTAGTAAAAGTCACTCGTCTTCATCCTTGTGCCAACTGAGGAATCGTAATGAAGTAACTGTCCACGCTTCTCTTCCCTTACTCACAGTCTGGTGACATCTTTGGCCGAGGAAGCTGGTAACAGTTAGGTGCTGCTTGATAACAAACTGGTTTAAAAGTCCTTACGATTAACTCTGGCCAAGTCTTTAAGTACCTTGTAAAATCGGCTCCGTTTATAGCCTCTCCAAAGTCTGGAATGTTGATTTTTCGGTATGTTTTTGTTTCCCCAAGTCTGGGAACAGTCCTCAGGATAAATTCCTCCTGAAATAGGAATATCCCTGAAAATCAATTTATTTTTACATAACTACAACTTGCTCAATGTAGTGACTCACGTGGAGCAAACTTAAAAACGAGGTGGAGAGGAGCGTTGACGTTTACAGACATGAATTCAATTAAGTTAAAACACAGTAACCGCGATGAATCGGGTGACGACAGGACGGTGTGTGTTTTTGTAACACGCAGGTGTGTTTTCTGTGTCTACATGACATGCAGGTGATGATGTTCATCCCCTCCGTGAGTGAGTTAAGTCGAACAGCAAGCCCTCACCACGAAATGTGTGCCGAGGTGAGCAGGAGGAACTTTTTCATTGAGCCTCTGTTATGTGACCATGTTTGGTAAAGCTCCTCAGGCACGGTCTCTGAACAAGCCCCCTTGACCGATTTGTGCAAACACACACCACACACACACACACACACACACACACACACACACACACACAGAGAGATGGTTTCAATCACAGACCTACTGTGGCTCAGACCCCCACCTCCAAATCTCTCACTTTTCATGCTCCTTCTAATCCTCTCGTTTCACCCTTTCATCTCGTTTTGAATGTCTCAGTCTGTGCTTCACTTTTTCCTTTTTTTTGTTGAATACCTCACACATAGCTTAAGAGAAGAGAATAACATGGAGCAGTGGTGCCAGCTAGCAGTAGCTGGTCTTGGCTTGCCTGGCGTGGAAGTGTTATACCACCAGCCCACAGCTGACGAATGACTGGCCCAGCTCAGTGCGCCGCTGTCGGGATGATTTACACTGAACTCAGACGGTTATTCCCATGCTGACATCACTGCTCACAAACTGAGGAATCTGGTGAATTGGAACAAAAGTAGAAAAGGAAACCAAGGTTGGCGTGGTAAGAATAAACATTTACCTTAACAGTCAAAAAGAAAGAGTCACGCAACTATTTCCTCTTGCCTTCAACTTTATTGAAGAGCAACACTTTCAAGTAAGTCTCAGCTTTCAGCACTACAATTACATGATCATTAGTGGTGGTCATTGAGGACGACAACAAGTCAGAGTCACAAGGTAACGCTCAGACAAAAGGCCTGCGTGTAGTGTAGGCTGTTTCACATTTAAAATCTCCAGAAAAAAAAATAATAAAGACAGATCATAAACAAGAAATTGCATTGCATTAAAAGACAAAATAAAAACAAACAAAACCAGGAAAGGGGAACGACACAAGCCACACTGGCAAGTCGTTCAAAAAAGGAAGATTGAGAAAAATAGTTAATTGCCATCAGTTTGTCTGCATTTTTCCAGTCATTCTTAATTATTACACAAATGCCGTCATCGTCGTAGCACTGAAATTCAACCCATCGCATTTCATGGTACACCTCTGATCAAACTTGACATCGTAGATCTCAGAACAGAAATGGGGCAAATATAATAGTTGCCAAAGTACCGTGTGTGACCTTGAGAAGACCGACCGACAGAGTGTGATATATATATATATATATATATATATATATATATATATATACACACTGTTTAAGTACCAGATTCTGATGCAGCTCTGTTATAACGTACCTAAGAAAGAAGAGACGTCCTGTCATCAAAATGAAACACGTCCAGAATAGAGGTTTCAATTAGTACAGTGTACATCTGGTTTCAACACTTGATCACGGATATATACAAATTTGTATATACCTTTATAATATATATATATATATATATATATAGATTTAAATATATTCATTATATTATATAATGAACGTTGGCCTCCCCAAAGAAACAAAGGCAATGTGGTTGTTCTAACCTGATACAATACAGATCATGTTCTTACACTAGCAGCCTCTTCATCAATTCATTCCGTCGTTTCTTTTAATTTTTTATCCAAACATCCCCAGGGTGTGAGATACAGCACAAACATCAGGTCTTCAAATGGATTCTGTAGAAAACCCTGACAAATACAAAAACTCTGCGGCCATCCAGGCGACGTACCGTAACTCTCACGTACTTTTTAACTTTGTGCACGGGCCCCGGGTCAAGAGAGCAATACCCGGTCTGATCTCTACAGACGGCTAAAAGTGCAGGATGCCACAGACGGTCTCAGGAGGTCTCCCACAGTGTGTTCAAATTATTATCACAGAGCTACGCGACCGATATTACAGTTTTATTCTACAACTATTCACAGCTTTGAGTTCTAGGAGGCCCCGAAGAAATCTTAAGAGATGCTTGCCTTTCCCCGTTTGACTACCTGTATATTCTCGAAGTCACAAAAAATATAAAGCCTCCCATTCTGATCGCCTCGGACATTGTGAGCCCAATCTTAATGCCACTAATAATCCCTTCAGGACATTCATCAGAGACCCCTGTTTTCAAGGGAGTACGGAAATCAACACATCAAAACTCCCCAAAAAGAGAGGGATCAGCTTTGGGTTATAACACTTGGCCGGATTAATCGTTGTGCAGGCAGATTATAAAAATATATACAAAGAGTATACATGTGGAGTACAGGGGAGATAAATCACAGGATATTACATTAGAAAGTCATGCTCATCCAAAACTCCGGCTGCATCGCATCCACCGTGTTGGGGTAAAAAAAGGCACAAGATACTGGAGCCCCTTCTCTGTGGTGACGGACAGACATACAGGAGATCGCTGAGTCATTGCTTCACAGGGAGTGTGCTTTATAGTTCCACAGTGAAAATTCTCAGACTAGTATCGATCCAACTACGGATAGAAAGACTTAAAAGGGAACTCCACCGATTTTACACATCAAAAGTCTACAAATGTGTAAAAGAAAAAAAAAAAAAAAAAAAAAAAAGCTACAGCCAAAGGCTTCTTCCTGCTTGAGAGCGAGGGCCTTGAGGCTATGTTAACCGCTACTAGCGCGCCCGAGTCTCTGACGGAACTGTCCGCAAATGGGTTGCATTGTGGGTAATGTAGGCACCACATTTCGACAAGGAAAAGGAATGGGTGGAATAAAAAGAGAAAGACTGTGTTTTAATCCACCCGTTTGTATGTGCGTTTCAAATTCTCAAAAAAATAAATAAAGCAAAATATTGGAAACATTCGTCTTTGGTGGAAAGGTTTCTGCATGTATGACAAAGTGACGTACAGGAAAAGCAAACTGACGCTCCTGGTCACTGAAGAGATGAAGAATAGTGTCGGACAAGTGTGGAGCGATGAGGAGAATGTAAACTTCCTCAGATTACTATATGAAACAAACAGAGGTGTCACGTTCCCATTGGTTTTGAGATTTGACCAGTACTATTTTAATCACGGCATCTGGTTGCACCCTCTTTGTCTGCACTAATGAAACATAAAGAGGCTCAAGCTGTTTCTCGATGCAACAACTAATACTCACACGCATTTATTCTCATTTTCTTGCAGACTTTTGGGGTAAATTTGGTGAAAAATGTTGCGCTACATTTGGATTGAAACTTTGCTACAATCTGGTTCTGCTGTATTGATTTGCATATTAAAAAAGAAAAGATGCTGACCATGAGTCCCCAATGTCAAAGGAGTAAAATGCTAAATCGGTGGAGTACTCCTTTAAGTAAAAAGGAAACGGGAGTACACACTTGGCAGCCCGTCCTTTGCACATTTCTCTTGAATCTGAAACATCCTCTTGTATCTCTGTCCGTCATGATATCAGCTATGTAGTCATGAGCGTCTGCCGACCGCGAAGAGCTCATGGATTCATAAAAACCAAGAAGTGCCAAGTGGCGTACAGAGAATGTGGTAATGATTAGTGAGTCTAGCCATACAGTGTGCAGAAGGTGCCCCGAGTAGCGACTGTATGTGTATATACTGTACAGACATGCAGGGAGAGGAGAAAGGAATCAAAAAACACGCAGGCATTCAGAACGCTCAGAGAGGCAAAAAACACCAACTGTTTTGGAAGACAAACCCCCCTATTAAGCATTAGATTAATTCATATTTAGATGTTACTCATCTATGTTGACTATTCGCTAAGGCATTGCAGAAATATGTCAATCTTACCATGCTGTGAAGTGATGATTTACAGTTTATACAGAAAAACAAAACAAAACAAAAAACATGCAGATTGCCACGTTGCTTTTGACTGACTGTCACGGATTGGTACGTCCTAATTAATAAATTTGATTTTTGTAAAATGTTCTATTGCAAGCATTCCTACTGCTGACATTCTGAAAGGAAAAAGGAAAAAGGAAAAAAAAAGGAAAAAAGAAGAGCACCATGTCAGTGTTTACGAAGGGTGTCAGATACAGTGGATAGTTTGAACTCTATGCTTGTGCAAACTTTTTTCCACTCATTTCCCAAATTAGAGTCTCAGAGTTGCTGAGAACAAAGGGGGATGAGAGGAAGTGTAAATGCCTCCGGAGGCGTTTCTCTAGAAAAATGGCGCTTTGTTTTTAGAGCATCGGCCGGGGGGGGAAATGCTCTGGGGACGGTTAGGAAGGACTGAGGGGGAGGACGTCGTCCCCTCTGAATCAGTGATATCACAACAGATAACATTATAAAAGGCTAAAACCACTCTTTACAGTAGAAAGAAACACACAAAAAAAAAAGTTGACTGACTCATGGCGACGGAGTCTCTGTAAGGCGGGGGGGAGAGGTAGAACAAAAACCAAAAGTTTTCAAGCTGGACGGTGGAGCCCTGTCCAGTGAGGCAGAGGGTTGCCATGGATGCAATACAAATTAACCACATAGAGATGCCGACACGATGAATACTGAAAAGGCAAAATCGTCCTTTGAGGAGCTGAAGATGTTGGGGAGTGCGTCTTTCTCTCTACCGCATGCACTTATTTTTGGTTTTATATATATATATATATATATATATATATATATATATAATCCAAATTGTGAGGAGTTTTTGAGGGGCATGGCTGGTGATATAGGCAGGTGCCACTTGTTACACGGAGGCCACAGCAGGTGATACTGTAGAAGAGGCATTATGGTGTTTTTCCTGTCTCTTTTTCTGTTTTTTTTGTGAGGTCTGATGAGGTTTAAGACAAGAGCCCTGTAGATTCACAAAACGCCGTATGGATCTGATGCGAGGGAGTCGTCCTGCGGGCGGCGTCTCCTCGCATGTGGACGGAGCGCGAGCGACGGGAAGAGCCTCAGGTCGTTTCGGGAGCAGTGGGCGGAGCGCCGGGAGGTGGTCGTCTTCTGAAATGGGGGCCAAGAGCTCTGTTGGACTTTTTTTTTGCGAGCTCGTTTCCTCCGCGTTTTATTGCTTTCCTGTCTTTCGCAGGCACTTCAGAGGATTGGGCTTTGGCTGAAGTCGAAGCATGAGAGGAGACGAGGGAGGAAGGGTGGTGGCGAGTGGCGAGACGGGGTTTTAAAAGTGTGCTTGCGAGCTCTACCTCGTCGTCTGCGACCGGGGAGATGTCACCCGGCAGAATGATGGAGGCCACAAAGGCCAACGCTTCAGGGAGTCAGAGAGCGGTCTCTTTGTCTCGTGTCCGGGTCAGGACCTGTTAGTCCAGTCCACTAGCCAACTACAAGGAGATCCAGGGCTGAGATTGGTGGATTGGTGGGTGAGGGTGGGAGGGAGGAAGGGACACCGAGTCTAGAGCAAAAGAGAGAGGGTGCGAGGGTTCCTGGATGTCCAGCCTTACCTCCCCGCTCACGTCTGTGTCTACACATCCATCGCCTCCACATCTCTTTAGTCCGTGTGGTTGTTGGCATGCTTCTCGTCTGCGGAGGCCTCCTTCTCGGCTCCCTCCTTGGCCTTTCGCCCGCCTCTCCCGGTCAGCACCTTGTGGCAGCCGCGGGCGATCTTGTACATCCAGATGGTGTTCAGGATGTCCAGGGCGATGCAGGAGGTGATCCAGGCCACCTGGGCGCCCAAGCCCAGCCGATCGAAGTCCTCGGTGCCGAAGGTGGCGAAGACGCTGGACCAGTACGACGGCATGACGGCGGTGCGCACCAGGAAGAACACCACCGCCATCGCAACGCCGTTTATCACCACCATGCGGTGCGATCGCGGGTACTTTAATGACTCGAAGAACCACCTGGAGGAAAAAAAGGTGATGATTAGAAATGATGTGTCATATCTTTAAACAAAGAAGGGTGGATGTGTTGACTCACCTTTGGTTCACAAATGGCGTGGACAACTCTGAAATGAGGCGGAAATTGGCAAAGTAGGGAAGTACGCCTCGTGTCTGCAATGACGGAACACACAGACGAGCAAATAACACAAATACATTATTACATATGAATAATCCAGTGTCTGTAAGTGCTTTTCCAGTTTAAAACACTCCTGAAGAGCGATGCACTCACCAGCACGTATCCATATGCATAGAGCGCCGCCAAGTGGTGACAGAGAAAAAAGCTGTCCCCCATAGTGCTCCAGTTACACGCCAGCAGCACCAGGTCTAGAGGACAGAGTGACATGCCAGTCAGAACGATTACGTTTATGTTCATAGCTGCATTGAAAGGCAAAGAGCAGCGACTGACCCAAAACACAAGAGCAGGAACGGAACATTTGTGGAAGACAATGTGGAACACATTTAATGCTAGACGGTGGTCATAACCTTCAATTTCTAAAAACAGTGTACAGTAGACAAGAGAAGACAAAATACTCCTCAAACAGGACTTTATAACTCGTAGTTTTTCTTTGGAGAGATTACTTTTTTTTTTTTTTTAAGTCGATGCACCTGAAAATTCACATATCAAAGTGCAGATTGACTCTGGCCTCTTTTGTAGTCAACAATGCATTTAATCTAAATGACCAGCGTTGCATTGGTGTTCGCAACTATAATCAAGTTACTATAAACGGAGAAGCAACTGCACAAGTGACAGGAAAGGTTAAACATAACGGAAGCATTTGTAGAAGAAGAAGGCATATAGAATCTAAACTGTGGTTATTCGCCTTCAATTTCTAATAACGATCTAAATCTAGAACACAGAGTGGACCAAATTCTCCACAAAAGGCACTCCATCACTCATACTGTTCCCATTAGTATGAACTACGATCTTTGTTTAGATCGATGCGTAACTTCAAAGTCAGTTTAAAGTCCCGTTCCCTTGTGTCTTTACGCAACACACACACACACACACACACACACACACACACACACACACACACACACACACACACACACACACACACACACACACACACACACACACACACACACACACACACACACACACACACACACACACACACACACACACACACACACACACACACACACACACACACACACACACACACACACACACACACACACACACACACACACACACTACGCACTGGAAGCAATGATCAACAGGAGAACAAACAAAAATAGCTCACCGTAGAGGAGGTAACCACAGGTTATGGCCACGTTTAGTTTGACGAGAGAGGGGTCACCCCTGTGGAAAAGCAGAGAACACGATGTGAAAAAGGTGCATTCAAACAATACAATTTAAACAAGGTGTGAGGAGAAGGAGTCAGTTAGTATTACAGAAAAATCTAAAAGTGCTTGAACCGTGTGCCTCTGATTAATAATCTGTAAAGAGAAGATGTGACTATGAATGGAGCAGAAATCTCACTCAGGACAGACTTATGTTGACGTGCTTACTGTGATACATGGTTAGGTCTTGATTAAAAAGAAAAGGCTTTGTTTGTGGTGTGTCCATAACACGTCTAACAATCAGTCCTGACGCGCTCTGGTGCAAATAACTTCTGCTCAAAAAGGACAATGGAGGCGTTTCTGCACCCGAAGGACATCCGATCCTGCTCTCAGTCACAATGTATCGTATGGCGAATGACACGGCTGACCGCTTGTGTAACAGGAGCCCACGTTGCACATACTGTACAAACATACACACTCTACAGCCCATATGCACGCACACACACTCTACAGCCCATATACACACACACACACACACACACTATATTATCCTGCAGATTTCACCCGATATTGCTTAGCATATCAAATCTTTATCTACATTTGCTATAAGCAATTTGATCTGAGTGGAATGTATGAAATTATGCTTATTGTATTTGTGTGAATGCGTGAAATGAAATTTTCATTGGCCTGGTCACCTTGTAAATGAAGCGTACCCCCCGTCTTTCTCACCGATTATGCGTCTAATCTAATGTCCGTGAGCGCTGCTGCTGTTAACTGATCAGTTGTATCACTTTACCTCTGCACTTGAAACGCAGCGGGCAAATATAAGATTGGATAACCCCCACGCCCCCTCCCTATCTGAGTCTGCAGGCTGCCATCACAAGAGTCCAAAGGCTTCACGATAATCAAATCAGTGTGATCCAGCTTCAGTTAATTAGATGTACAGTAGACCCAGGTTTCTCTCTCGCTATATGCTTAACTGATTGGCATTTGGTCTAGAGTGAGAAAGATATGGAGCCCCATCATAAGCCACTCATTTGAATTCAAGGGTAGGTTCTTTTACTGGCATTTTATCTGCTGTATACGAGATCACTTCTGACATTTGCAGTGCGGCTTGATAATCTCATTTTGTATGTCAAACAGGGGGTTTTACATGGGTTTCAGATTTTTCAATAATTTTTTTTTCTCAAAATCTTTCAATCTCGAAATCACTTTGAATTTATCATCATTATTATATGAACTCTGAGCGATTTAAGAGAACTTGTCGAATTCACAAATTCAGTTCAGATATTGTATAAGTAGGGTTGGATGAAGTACTTACCCATAGCCAGTCTACAGTACATGGCTGTATCACATCCCCAGTTTGGAGAAACAGACAGATAAGCAGCATGGAGGCAAATTAATGTACTGCTGTGGACATCAGTCTAAGTGTACGCTATATATAGAATATTATCACCGCTTTACCTTGCCGTCAGACAGCCCTTTGGAGCCGTTATCTAGGCTCTATTCAAAGACACCAGACTCCACTGGCAAAAACAGACATTTTACATAGCAGAACACGGGAGTTGCTAGTCTATATAGCCTCGATAGGATAGTACGTTTTTAGTTAGTTTAGTTACTGTGTGAATTTGGTGTAAAAAGGGTTAGTTCAGATTCACCAAAGTTACACAATAAACAAACTGGTACATCAGCAACTCGAGTGTTCTGCAATGTAAAATTCCTTTTTTGTCAAAGGAGTCTTGATGCAGGTTGTATTTGCCCGTAGCAAAGGGCTTTCTGATGGTAAGGTAAAGAGATAGAAATATTCTTAATATAGCGTATACTTAATCTGATATTGATACTTTCTTAAATACATTTTCTGCTCCCCATCCACAGCAGTACATTGATTTGCTCCTGTGCTGGTAGTCCTGTCTGTTTCTCTAAACTCTGGGCGTGGACCTTCATCGCCTGTAAGAATTACACTGAATATGTAGAAGTACCTCATAGAACCCAACTTCAAGAACTCTGAACCATAACTTTAAGTGGTCATGGCTTTTCAAAAGACTTTATATAAAAAAAGATTCTGCTTTTCTCTGCAGGGGGACTATAATAAAAAGCATACACGAATTATAATGCATTCACCTGAATGATTAAGGCAAAATTCAAATTTATGTAAAGTTGACAATATCAATTTAATGCGCATCATGGTTTGCCAATTTACTTTAGTAGTTTTTTTTTTTTTTTTTAAATAACACAATAGAAAGTATGTGGCGAAAAGGAACATTTTGAACCTGCTCCATCTCAGTCTTCATACAGATTGTTCAGTGGAACATAAGAGTGTAACATCACCTGTAACGTACTTCATTATATTATTTAATTCATCATCTCTGACTGTCCCATTCCCTTGACTGCCTCCCATCTTAGTTATGGGTCCGTTACACTGAGTGATTTTTGGGCTGCCTGAGACTAAAGTTGACAACCGTGAGAGAAACGTGGTAAAGTCTCTGGACTGTGAGACGCTTCCACCAACAAACCATTTGGAGCTTTGGTGACCAATGACAGCTGACTGCTGCTACAACCCTGTTCTACAAACCAATCAGAATAGAGCATGAAATATATGGAATACACTCGCTGGAGCAGTATTTCATAAGCTTTATTTTTAAATAATATTTCGGGAAGAAACACAATTTCTTTTCACAATTTAATTTCTGACAGCATGACTTCTAACTCTTTGGTGTGAAATTTGTCTTTTAGCTTTTGGGTAACATATTTGTGCTAATGATCATAGAGCACAAACTCACACTGCCTAACGAACAGGTGGCATTTATCAGGTTGAAACGTCTTCTAACTCGACCTGGAAGGTAATAAAACGTGTTGGAAAATTGGAGGTTAAATATTATATCTAAACCAGCTTGACCTCAACTCAACACGACCCTGACATTTGAACCCTCATTCTGCTCAGATGGCCCTTGCACGTGTTAATGTCAGGTCCAGATAAGCCAATCAGGAGATGTATCAGAGGGAGGGGACGCGGTCAGACACGGTGCTTGTTAACCGAGTGGATTATGATAACAGCAGAAGGTCTGAGCTGCCAGTGAGAGTGAAAGAGTCTGAGCTGCGGCTGAAAACAATGAAATTTACTGGTCATGCTCTGGCCACTCAAGCACTACCGTGAGAGAACAATGCGGCTGTGTGACGGGTCTTAATGATGCTGTAATACAATCAGAATTGACTGGAGAATTATCGCTTGCACCACTCTGCTTGCAACAGGATGAGCTTTTGAGGCATTAGGGATACAGCTGGGGGTCGGCTAGGTGCTGGTGGGTGACAAGGGGAAGTTTAGCAAGAGTGGGGGGTGGGGTGAGGAATTTTGCGCGGTCATAGCAAACGGCAAGGCGCGACCTAGAACAGATAGAAACTAAAAACATTTTTTAAGACAAAGAGAATTTAGGCACCTGAACACATGGAGATTTGTAGAAGGAGAAGGGAGGGACAGAACCCCCCCCCCCATCTTTCGTCTCCCATCCCCTCTTGCACTCCCCCCTCCTCTTTTCTGCATCCCCCACCCCCCCTTTTAGCTCCATCAGCGATGCTGGCCGGGGGCCAACGCGGAGACAATAAGAGCGAGAGAGGTGCGCTGCATTGATTCGACAGCCAGAGATGTAGGGTGCAACAGACAGCTAGAGGCAGGAGGAGGCTCGTAGAGTGCTGGTGGTGTGTGGTGGGGGGTAGGGGTCCACATGGAGAAAGAGAGAGAAGGGAAGGGAGGGGGGGGCTAGAGCACTAGGCTGCTGTTGTTTGCTATGAAAAGGAGCCTTGTGGGAGGGATTCTAGTCTAGTCTGCTCAAGAGCCAGAGAGGAAGCAAAACAGAGGGGAAAAGGAAAAGAGAGAAAGAGGAGGAGGAAGAAGAGCCTTGTAAGAATATAATTGAGAAGTGAAAGACAGAAAGCTGAGGAGTAATGCTTTTAAAAAAAGATTGCAATATTGGAGAGTAGAGAGAAAATGGGGAGGGGAAATTACCATTTCTCTTTTTCAGAATACATTGATGCAAATAACGCAGTCAGCAGTAGCAGAGAGAGAGGGGGAGAGAGAGGAAGAGGGAGACAGAGAGAAGACAGGAAAGGCAATAATCAAAGGCTAAATCCACTGAATCTACAACCCTCCGGAGACTCCACTGACACATTAGATTTTATTTATGAATGAAGTGTTGCAGGGCTGAACAGCACAGGTTGCCCTTAGCTACCATTTAGGAAAATTGGCAACCAATTATTGTCCTTTAGTTGCCATCAACGGCATCCACTTTTTAACATATAAAAAAAAAAAAAAAAAAGAAATCAAAACAGCAAAATGGGCACCCTAAATTTAAATCAGTTTTATGTTTGTTGCAGTAGTGATAATTAAATATCGCCATTTCGGTCAGAACCAGAAAAAGTTGCATGCGAGTGCGTGCATCAGTGGAAACCACTTTTAAAAGCTGGTGCTTTCTGTTCCTCTTACCAGACGGGATTGGCGTTGACGGCGTCATCGAACCACAGGATGTAGAGACAGAACAACCCCACAATCAGAGCGTGCACGGTCGACACCAACCTGGGGACGGACACACAAACAAGAACAAAGTGGTAACACATGATGACAGACAAAATAAGAGTTTCTTCTTCTCTTGGCTGTTCCCGTTATGGGGTCGTCACATCGGATCATCTATTTCCAATCGAATATTCCATCCAGCCTCAAAATGATCCCGTATGGAAATCTGATTTTATTTTTGTTTTTTTCGCCCCCAATAACTATTAAAGAAAATAAATGAACGTTTATATTGACATTGTACGCTTTTGCAAAACCAAGGGGTACACTGAACGTTGACGTTTCTGAACAGAACGTGTTAAATAATCAGTAAGGTTAGAAACAAACCTTGTTATTTAAAAAAATTGTATAATATTACATAACGAAACAATAGCTCTAAATAAATAAATGCAACTGAGTCTGATGATGTCTCCTGTGTCTTGATAAACGTGCTTGCATACAGTATGTATTTAATTACATCTACGTTATCCCCTGAGTCCACGTCTTCTTTATCAGGCCTGACACAGTATCGAACCTTGACCTTTGGCGTGGTTATCTGGGTGACTGAAGGGAATACTTCAGAGGTCCAGTGGCCCTTATCTCTCCTCCGCCAGGAACATAGTTCCTCCACTGTCCTCATGTAGCTTCTAGAGGAACAGCAGTCCCCATCCACGGGGCCGCAGCTGCTGGGCCGAGCCCTGGCCAAGCGCAGCTCTACAGATGGGCTACTGTATGACTGGATGAGTCCATTATTACTGCCGAATCACAGCAAAGTGTCTGAAAATGGAACAGCCATGGAGGAACTTGGCTAAAGGAAGTGTCAATATAGCCGTCTGTGAAGGATATGACACGAATCTTGCAGCCGATCTCTAGTTCTCGCGTTTGCTTTGAGAAGTTTCTAATTATATTGATAGAGAACGCACAATAAAAAAAAATAAGAGAAAAGAAACAACAAAGATATCAACAATAGTCTCCTAGATTGTGCAGCTGTGCTTCAATACTGGACAGTCGACCCCTGCTCTCTCTTTGGAAATGCTTTCTCCCTCTCTTCTCCTTGCACTTAAGTCGTGGTTACATAAACAACACGGTGACAAACTGAGAGCTGGCTGTTATACAACAGCAGGCCACTCTGAAGTGAAACATCAGTGCAGACTTTTCATTGCTGAATGCACCCTGTACTTTCACATAAAGGCGGAAAGGCTAATGCAAACTATAGTTACATGAATGAATGCTATTTGTGAGTAACTGGCCGACAGCAAAAGAGCTGTCCCTGAAGCTTCAGCTTGAAACCTAAAACCACTGCGCTCCACATCACAGCTGTAGTTTTCTGGAATGACGAGGGGCTGCATCACCAAAAAAACACCGGTGTTTGCTCAACACGGGTCAGCTCTTGCAGTGTTACACAACGAGACTATGGTAGGGAGGCGCGTCAGGTCTACAGGACAATCAGTGACAGGCACACTTATACAAAAACTGTCAACATTTTCAATGTAGCATCAAAGAAACCATTAATAATTAAGTTAAATAACAAATTGCTAGTTGGTGTACTTTCACTCAAGGCTGACCCAGCAAAAAAAATGTAAACGTTTTATTCAAGTTTTTCTGAGTGAAATTATAAGAAAAAGTATTTGCCTTAAAAGCGTCAACACAGTCTATGACCATGAATCTCCAAAATCTAGTGAGTTTCCTAAATTGTCTGTTAAAAACAATAAATATTACATTCAAAAGGTAAAAATGCATACAGCGCTGTGTGACGTGTCTGTTCCCATGTGACAAAGTCTAAGAGATGCACCTTGAACCCTTGATGAGTCTGAAAACGTTTCTGTGGGATGGAATTAAATAGCTGTTTATTATTGTGTGTTGAACGTCTCAACGGGCCTTGACTGGTGAGAGATTATACAATTAAAAGATAGTTTTACACTCTGGGAAATACCCTTATTTGCTTCCCTGCCAAGAGTTAAATGCGATGATTAATACTGCTCTAGAGTCTGTTTAGTAAGTATGAAAATGGGGCTCTTTAGATTAGCATAAAGACTGGACAGAGGGAGAAACAGCTAACCTGGTAGACGGATTTTGTTACCTTTAGGCAGAGCCAGGCTAGCGGTGTCTGTTTGCAACTGTTACGGCATTTAACAGATCAAATAAATGGGAAATAAAAAAACAGTTGCACACCTGGAGTTCCACTCCGTGAGCTTGGTGGAGGGCAGCAGTCCGTAGCCCGGTGTGATGTAGGTGGAGAGACGCGGGCTGACCACCGAGAAGAGAAGCTGGAACCCCACGAAGCTGCCAGCCACCACGGTCAACTCTCTCGTCTCCATCACTCACCTAAACACAAGGAGGAGGAGGAGAGGAGAGGAAGGGAAGGGAGGGGAGGGGTTGGGGGGAGGCAGGAGACAGGGGAGGGTGATACACATGGACAGGTTCAATCGATGACTGTCAGTCATCCTGGGCAGCACCAGAAGAAGAAACTGAGGTGGCGGCGGAGGTGAGAGAGTGAGGCGGCACCCTGTGTGGTTCCTCCAGTGCACAAAGTAAAGAAATAAAGGGAAGAGACAGAGACGGAGGGGGGGTGTGTAAGCCAAAGACATGGCCTGTCTAATGCGAGTGACAGCAGAGTTTTAGACAAGCGGGGCAGATCAGAGAAGGGTGGTGGAAAATGAAAGGCGCTACAGTTGAGGGCAAAGGAGGGAAAAATACAGAGAAAAAAATAAATGAAGTGAATACAGTGCGGGGTATTAAGATTTGGAATAAAAGGTCTCCATTTATATGCATATTTTGCAATGGGATTACAGTGGGTTGTTTAGGCATACTCAAAATCCCTGAGGAAAAAACAAAGGCTGAGCGGGGGAAAGAAAAGACGATTGTCAAGATGGAGACACAGGTTCAAATCAGAGGAAGACTGTGTAACAGGTTTTGAGGGTGTATTCTACTTTAACAATGCCCTTCATTCTGCCCATATCTATGTTTAAATCAACTGTTTATTAGACATTTGGTGTTTTAGTTTATTTCCATTATGCCCATTTATCTTGCAGATTTAAGTATGATCAATGTTAGAAGTGTTGGACCAGAAACCGATATAAATTTAAACTAATGAGGACAAACACAGGCAGCTGTCTGTAAACACATGCTGAAAAGATCTGTTTACTCTCACTCAGGTCAACAAACTAGAAGCCTTTTTTCAAATCACAGGCGATTAGTGCAGATGGCCTGAAATAGCACCGTGATCGCAAAAAACAGCAAAATCAGTACGTTCAATGTTTTTTTCCGACCTGGGGTACAGAATTAATTTGAATCACATAAAGTTGTTTATTCATTTATCGTAGATTGACGTGACTGCGCCGACTGTAATCGTGTTTTTTTTTTTTTTTTTTTTTTTAAGAGCTGCTTGAGTTCCAGAGCGAAAAATTCTGACTGTGTTCTGGGTAACCGGATGTCTCGGGGTCAACAACCCAAATGCTTCATTCCTAAGACAGACAACATATGATCAAGTACATTAGTCATAGCAACTTGGACTGGGGACTAGATATCCTGCTGACATCTAGCTAGCCGTTTTGCCTCTTCCTCATTTCCTTTTGTATTTTTGCTGCAGACCTAAAATCATCAACTGGCTTTGTTTCTCAGCTTCTGTCATCCCACCTGTCACAAACGCAATGACAGAAAAACTGTCCATACTCCTGCAACACCTACCAGAATAAAAACAAACACCAAACAAAGGTCACAACATGATGCTGAATGCAAAGCCATCGTGACCTCTCACTTGTTCTTTAGCTATTACAACATACTGAGCTTATGCTGATCTGGACTCTGGCCTAAGAAATTCTGAATTAACAGAAATTGCGAGGTGGCGATAAGGATTGTGCCAGGTAAAGATTACCAACAACTGCCAGACACAAAGGTGGGAAACTCACACACTTTAGCCATATACTTGGTGAAGGCTGTTTCTTTACGGTACATTACATTACATGAATTAGGTTCTATTTTTACCCTAAAAATGCCCAATGTTGTGCGTGCCCACTGATCTGCAAAACGCAAGTCAACAAAGCACAAGAAACAACAAGCTGTTGAAGAAAACCAGTTGCACCAGCGAAACCCATCAATTCAAATACTACCATGAAGATTACAGCTTTGCTCGGAGCCACCAGACGCAATCTTCAGGACTATTTTCCGCTTGATCTTTAGAAAAAAAAAAATAGGATGCCTGACAACTCCACAAATCAAAGCAACTGCGAGACCTGCTGCTCCTACTTCATTACGGTTCCCAGTGCCCCTATTCACTCTAGAAAACTGGCATGTTCAACAGGGGAAGCTGAGGCAGGCGATTCTTCTTGGGGAAGCCACCCTACTACTCTTAAAAGCCTCTCATTGTCCCCAGCAGCAGCAGCAGCAGCAGCTATGCACATTCCCGGGCCACGCTGATCTATGCAGCATGAGCCTGAATAATTCATTGGCATTCTTCACCTGGTAGGCTGGTTCACACTGGGAGGAAGAAGAGCAGCAGGAGGAGGAGGAGGAGGAGGAGGAGGAGGAGGAAGCAGCGTGCAGAGAGCCTCCTCCTCCGTCCACAGTCTGACCTTGTTCCACCAGGCCCATCTTGCCACTGTCAGCAAACAAGTGACCCCCGTGACATATCGATCAATACATAAATAATAGAGGTTCAATCCACCCTTCTTTTGGAAATCTAAACCTCCCCCTCACCCCTGTCTACCGCATTGCTACACCACGATGGGTTTGACTCACCCGTCTCTGTAGCAGCTCCAGAGGCACAAAACCTCCACAAGGCCGGCCTCACCAATCTCTGCCAGGAAGGTCGGACCATAACAGGGATACAGATGTAATGATAACCGCTGTATTAACCCTCTCAGTCTGGTGCACCTTCCACCACAATAGAGACAAAACGTGCAGCTCAAAGTAACCTGTGATTATTATTAATTACCTTTAAATTCCTTTGCAGCAGCTCAACTTTACAGATTCAGACAATAAATACACATACTATACAACTACACAGACACAGACAATAAATACACATACTATACAACTACACAGACACAGACAATAAATACACATACTATACAACTACACAGACAATAAATACACATACTATACAACTACACAGACAATAAATACACATACTATACAACTACACAGACAATAAATACACATACTATACAACTACACAGACAATAAATACACATACTATACAACTACACAGACAATAAATACACATACTATACAATTGGCGACCATCTCATTAAGCTCTGCACCGAGAGACGTAACGGGCAGATACGAGCAACGTGTCAATATATATATATATATATATATATATATATATTTATATATTTATATATATATATAGCTACGTTATATATCATCAGCTAAGCAAACAGCTTTCACAAACACAAGTCGGGCAGGTGTTGTAACAAGAAGCCATAAGACGTGATTCAGGGGCCAAAGTTGTCGGCTAAAACGGGAAAGCTACGTATGTTGTTGCCACTGACGAGGCAATAAAGACGTCCGGAGCTCAACGCGTTTATACCGTTTAAACAACAGACACCGAGCTGGTGAGGTTGTGCAGCGGGGAGCTGGTTACCTGCTGTCCGTCGCATAGGTCTGTGTAGCCGGGTACGCGTCCCGTTCAGCCGGCCGTCTTCTTCTTCTTCTACACTTTCTTCCACAACTTGACGTTAGCTAGCAAGACGGCTAAACTGACACAGCCCCTGGAAGGAAGGAGAGAGAGAGAGAGAGAGAGAGAGAGAGAGAGAGAGAGAGAGAGAGAGAGAGAGAGAGAGAGAGCCTCGTCTGCTAGGCGAACAATGGCGCACCCCAGCCGACCACTACAACCTGGATAAATAAAAGCTTTCCCCGCAGCTATGGTTTCTCTCCCGCTATGAGTCCAGTAGCTTTTTTTTTTTTTAAGCAGTTTTATTTTGGCGTTCACCGGTGACGTCATCACGTTCCCACCCCCTCCGACAGAGGCTCCGCCCACTAGGAACAAAGGCCATATGTTCAGTTCAGTTTATTTTGTAGAGCCCAGAATCACAAATTACAGATGTGCCTCAGAGGGCTTTATAATCTGTGCACATGTTACATCCTCTGCATCCTCTGTCCTTAGACCCTCACATCCTCTGTCCTTAGACCCTCACATCCTCTGTCCTTAGACCCTCACATCCTCTGTCCTTACACCCTCACATCCTCTGTCCTTACACCCTCACATCCTCTGTCCTTACACCCTCACATCCTCTGTCCTTACACCCTCACATCCTCTGTCCTTACACCCTCACATCCTCTGTCCTTAGACTCCCTCACATCCTCTGTCCTTAGACCCTCACATCCTCTGTCCTTAGACCCTCACATCCTCTGTCCTTAGACCCTCACATCCTCTGTCCTTAGACCCTCACATCCTCTGTCCTTACACCCTCACATCCTCTGTCCTTAGACCCTCACATCCTCTGTCCTTAGACCCTCACATCCTCTGTCCTTAGACCCTCACATCCCTCTGTCCTTAGACCCTCACATCCTCTGTCCTTAGACCCTCACATCCTCTGTCCTTACACCCTCACCTCCTCTGTCCTTAGACCCTCACATCCTCTGTCCTTACACCCTCACATCCTCTGTCCTTAGACCCTCACATCCTCTGTCCTTACACCCTCACATCCTCTGTCCTTACACCCTCACATCCTCTGTCCTTACACCCTCACATCCTCTGTCCTTAGACCCTCACATCCTCTGTCCTTACACCCTCACATCCTCTGTCCTTAGACCCTCACATCCTCTGTCCTTAGACCCTCACATCCTCTGTCCTTAGACCCTCACATCCTCTGTCCTTACACCCTCACATCCTCTGTCCTTAGACCCTCACATCCTCTGTCCTTAGACCCTCACATCCTCTGTCCTTACACCCTCACATCCTCTGTCCTTACACCCTCACATCCTCTGTCCTTACACCCTCACATCCTCTGTCCTTACACCCTCACATCCTCTGTCCTTAGACCCTCACATCCTCTGTCCTTACACCCTCACATCCTCTGTCCTTAGACCCTCACATCCTCTGTCCTTAGACCCTCACCTCCTCTGTCCTTACACCCTCACATCCTCTGTCCTTACACCCTCACATCCTCTGTCCTTAGACCCTCACATCCTCTGTCCTTAGACCCTCACATCCTCTGTCCTTAGACCCTCACATCCTCTGTCCTTAGACCCTCACATCCTCTGTCCTTAGACCCTCACATCCTCTGTCCTTAGACCCTCACATCCTCTGTCCTTAGACCCTCACATCCTCTGTCCTTAGACCCTCACATCCTCTGTCCTTAGACCCTCACATCCTCTGTCCTTAGACCCTCACATCCTCTGTCCTTACACCCTCACATCCTCTGTCCTTAGACCCTCACATCCTCTGTCCTTAGACCCTCACATCCTCTGTCCTTACACCCTCACATCCTCTGTCCTTAGACCCTCACATCCTCTGTCCTTAGACCCTCACATCCTCTGTCCTTACACCCTCACCTCCTCTGTCCTTAGACCCTCACATCCTCTGTCCTTAGACCCTCACATCCTCTGTCCTTAGACCCTCACATCCTCTGTCCTTACACCCTCACATCCTCTGTCCTTAGACCCTCACATCCTCTGTCCTTACACCCTCACATCCTCTGTCCTTAGACCCTCACATCCTCTGTCCTTACACCCTCACATCCTCTGTCCTTAGACCCTCACATCCTCTGTCCTTACACCCTCACATCCTCTGTCCTTACACCCTCACATCCTCTGTCCTTAGACCCTCACACCCTGTCCTCACCTCACCTCCTCTGTCCTTAGACCCTCACATCCTCTGTCCTTACACCCTCACATCCTCTGTCCTTACACCCTCACATCCTCTGTCCTTAGACCCTCACATCCTCTGTCCTTAGACCCTCACATCCTCTGTCCTTAGACCCTCCATCCTCTGTCCTTACACCCTCACATCCTCTGTCCTTACACCCTCACATCCTCTGTCCTTACACCCTCACCTCCTCTGTCCTTAGACCCTCACATCCTCTGTCCTTAGACCCTCACATCCTCTGTCCTTAGACCCTCACATCCTCTGTCCTTACACCCTCACATCCTCTGTCCTTAGACCCTCACATCCTCTGTCCTTACACCCTCACATCCTCTGTCCTTACACCCTCACATCCTCTGTCCTTAGACCCTCACATCCCTCTGTCCTTAGACC
>NC_072459.1:21698054-21722709 GCF_027596085.1 Anoplopoma fimbria | reverse complement strand
CATCCTCTGTCCTTACACCCTCACATCCTCTGTCCTTACACCCTCACATCCTCTGTCCTTACACCCTCACATCCTCTGTCCTTAGACCCTCACATCCTCTGTCCTTAGACCCTCACATCCTCTGTCCTTACACCCTCACATCCTCTGTCCTTAGACCCTCACATCCTCTGTCCTTAGACCCTCACATCCTCTGTCCTTACACCCTCACATCCTCTGTCCTTAGACCCTCACATCCTCTGTCCTTACACCCTCACATCCTCTGTCCTTAGACCCTCACATCCTCTGTCCTTACACCCTCACATCCTCTGTCCTTAGACCCTCACATCCTCTGTCCTTACACCCTCACATCCTCTGTCCTTACACCCTCACATCCTCTGTCCTTAGACCCTCACATCCTCTGTCCTTAGACCCTCACATCCTCTGTCCTTACACCCTCACATCCTCTGTCCTTACACCCTCACATCCTCTGTCCTTACACCCTCACATCCTCTGTCCTTAGACCCTCACATCCTCTGTCCTTACACCCTCACATCCTCTGTCCTTAGACCCTCACATCCTCTGTCCTTAGACCCTCACATCCTCTGTCCTTACACCCTCACATCCTCTGTCCTTAGACCCTCACATCCTCTGTCCTTAGACCCTCACATCCTCTGTCCTTAGACCCTCACATCCTCTGTCCTTACACCCTCACATCCTCTGTCCTTAGACCCTCACATCCTCTGTCCTTACACCCTCACATCCTCTGTCCTTACACCCTCACATCCTCTGTCCTTACACCCTCACATCCTCTGTCCTTACACCCTCACATCCTCTGTCCTTACACCCTCACATCCTCTGTCCTTACACCCTCACATCCTCTGTCCTTACACCCTCACATCCTCTGTCCTTAGACCCTCACATCCTCTGTCCTTACACCCTCACATCCTCTGTCCTTAGACCCTCACATCCTCTGTCCTTACACCCTCACATCCTCTGTCCTTACACCCTCACATCCTCTGTCCTTACACCCTCACATCCTCTGTCCTTAGACCCTCACATCCTCTGTCCTTACACCCTCACATCCTCTGTCCTTACACCCTCACATCCTCTGTCCTTACACCCTCACATCCTCTGTCCTTAGACCCTCACATCCTCTGTCCTTACACCCTCACATCCTCTGTCCTTAGACCCTCACATCCTCTGTCCTTACACCCTCACATCCTCTGTCCTTACACCCTCACATCCTCTGTCCTTAGACCCTCACATCCTCTGTCCTTACACCCTCACATCCTCTGTCCTTACACCCTCACATCCTCTGTCCTTAGACCCTCACATCCTCTGTCCTTACACCCTCACATCCTCTGTCCTTAGACCCTCACATCCTCTGTCCTTACACCCTCACATCCTCTGTCCTTACACCCTCACATCCTCTGTCCTTACACCCTCACATCCTCTGTCCTTAGACCCTCACATCCTCTGTCCTTACACCCTCACATCCTCTGTCCTTACACCCTCACCTCCTCTGTCCTTAGACCCTCACATCCTCTGTCCTTACACCCTCACATCCTCTGTCCTTACACCCTCACATCCTCTGTCCTTAGACCCTCACATCCTCTGTCCTTAGACCCTCACATCCTCTGTCCTTACACCCTCACATCCTCTGTCCTTAGACCCTCACATCCTCTGTCCTTACACCCTCACATCCTCTGTCCTTAGACCCTCACATCCTCTGTCCTTACACCCTCACATCCTCTGTCCTTACACCCTCACATCCTCTGTCCTTAGACCCTCACATCCTCTGTCCTTAGACCCTCACATCCTCTGTCCTTACACCCTCACATCCTCTGTCCTTACACCCTCACATCCTCTGTCCTTACACCCTCACATCCTCTGTCCTTAGACCCTCACATCCTCTGTCCTTACACCCTCACATCCTCTGTCCTTACACCCTCACATCCTCTGTCCTTACACCCTCACATCCTCTGTCCTTAGACCCTCACATCCTCTGTCCTTAGACCCTCACATCCTCTGTCCTTAGACCCTCACATCCTCTGTCCTTACACCCTCACATCCTCTGTCCTTAGACCCTCACATCCTCTGTCCTTACACCCTCACATCCTCTGTCCTTACACCCTCACATCCTCTGTCCTTAGACCCTCACCTCCTCTGTCCTTAGACCCTCACATCCTCTGTCCTTAGACCCTCACATCCTCTGTCCTTAGACCCTCACATCCTCTGTCCTTAGACCCTCACATCCTCTGTCCTTAGACCCTCACATCCTCTGTCCTTACACCCTCACATCCTCTGTCCTTACACCCTCACATCCTCTGTCCTTACACCCTCACATCCTCTGTCCTTAGACCCTCACATCCTCTGTCCTTAGACCCTCACATCCTCTGTCCTTACACCCTCACCTCCTCTGTCCTTAGACCCTCACATCCTCTGTCCTTACACCCTCACATCCTCTGTCCTTAGACCCTCACATCCTCTGTCCTTACACCCTCACATCCTCTGTCCTTAGACCCTCACATCCTCTGTCCTTAGACCCTCACATCCTCTGTCCTTACACCCTCACATCCTCTGTCCTTACACCCTCACATCCTCTGTCCTTACACCCTCACATCCTCTGTCCTTACACCCTCACATCCTCTGTCCTTACACCCTCACATCCTCTGTCCTTAGACCCTCACATCCTCTGTCCTTACACCCTCACATCCTCTGTCCTTACACCCTCACATCCTCTGTCCTTAGACCCTCACATCCTCTGTCCTTACACCCTCACATCCTCTGTCCTTAGACCCTCACATCCTCTGTCCTTACACCCTCACATCCTCTGTCCTTACACCCTCACATCCTCTGTCCTTAGACCCTCACATCCTCTGTCCTTAGACCCTCACATCCTCTGTCCTTACACCCTCACATCCTCTGTCCTTAGACCCTCACATCCTCTGTCCTTACACCCTCACATCCTCTGTCCTTAGACCCTCACATCCTCTGTCCTTAGACCCTCACATCCTCTGTCCTTACACCCTCACATCCTCTGTCCTTAGACCCTCACATCCTCTGTCCTTACACCCTCACCTCCTCTGTCCTTAGACCCTCACATCCTCTGTCCTTACACCCTCACATCCTCTGTCCTTAGACCCTCACATCCTCTGTCCTTACACCCTCACATCCTCTGTCCTTAGACCCTCACATCCTCTGTCCTTAGACCCTCACATCCTCTGTCCTTAGACCCTCACATCCTCTGTCCTTAGACCCTCACATCCTCTGTCCTTAGACCCTCACATCCTCTGTCCTTAGACCCTCACATCCTCTGTCCTTACACCCTCACATCCTCTGTCCTTAGACCCTCACATCCTCTGTCCTTACACCCTCACCTCCTCTGTCCTTAGACCCTCACATCCTCTGTCCTTAGACCCTCACATCCTCTGTCCTTACACCCTCACATCCTCTGTCCTTAGACCCTCACATCCTCTGTCCTTAGACCCTCACATCCTCTGTCCTTAGACCCTCACTCCTCTGTCCTTAGACCCTCACATCCTCTGTCCTACCCTCACATCCTGTCTCATCACATCCTTCTGTCCTTAGAGCCTCACATCCTCTGTCTTAGACCCTCACATCCTCTGTCCTTATACCCTCACATCCTCTGTCCTTAGACCCTCACATCCCTCTGTCCTTAGAGCCTCACATCCTCTGTCCTTTACACCCCCTCACATCCTCTGTCCTTATAGACCCTCATCCTCTGTCCTTAGATCCTCACATCCCTCTGTCCTTAGACCCTCACATCCTCTGTCCTTACACCCCTCACATCCTCTGTCCTTGATCCTCACATCCTCTGTCCTTAGACCCTCACATCCTCTGTCCTTAGACCCTCACATCCTCTGTCCTTAGACCCTCACATCCTCTGTCCTTAGAGCCTTCACATCCTCTGTCCTTAGACCTCACATCCTCTGTCTCATGGGCCATAAATCCTCTGTCCTTCCCCCTCCCATCCTCTGTCCTTACACCCTCACATCTCTCTGTCCTTAGAGCCTCACATCCTCTGTCCTTAGACCCTCACATCCTCTGTCCTTACACCTCACATCCTCTGTCCTTACACTCCCTCCTCTGTCCTTACACCCTCACATCCTCTGTCCTTAGACCCTCCCATCCTCTGTCTCATAGACCCTCACACCTCTGTCCTTTACCCCTCACATCCTCTGTCCTTAGACCCTCACACCCTCTGTCCTTACACCCCCTCCACATCCTCTGTCCTTAGACCCTCACATCCCCTCTGTCCTTAGAGCCTCACATCCTCTGTCCTTAGACCCTCACATCCTCTGTCCTTAGACCCTCACCTCCTCTGTCCTTACACCCTCACATCCTCTGTCCTTAGACCCTCACATCCTCTGTCCTTATACCCTCCTCCTCTGTCCTTACACTCCATCTCTTCTGTCCTTAACCCTCACATCCTCTGTCTCATAACCCTCCCATGTCCTTACACCTCACATCCTCTGTCCTTACACCTCACATCCTCTGTCCTTACACCCTCACATCCTCTGTCCTTAGACCCTCACATCCTCTGTCCTTACACCCTCACATCCTCTGTCCTTAGACCCTCACATCCTCTGTCCTTACACCCTCACATCCTCTGTCCTTAGACCCTCACATCCTCTGTCCTTAGACCCTCACATCCTCTGTCCTTAGACCCTCACATCCTCTGTCCTTAGACCCTCACATCCTCTGTCCTTACACCCTCACATCCTCTGTCCTTAGACCCTCACATCCTCTGTCCTTAGACCCTCACATCCTCTGTCCTTAGACCCTCACATCCTCTGTCCTTAGACCCTCACATCCTCTGTCCTTACACCCTCACATCCTCTGTCCTTACCCTCACATCCTCTGTCCTTAGACCCTCACATCCTCTGTCCTTAGACCCTCACATCCTCTGTCCTTAGACCCTCACATCCTCTGTCCTTACACCCTCACCCCTCTGTCCTTAGACCCTCACATCCTCTGTCCTTACACCCTCACATCCTCTGTCCTTACACCCTCACATCCTCTGTCCTTAGACCCTCACATCCTCTGTCCTTAGACCCTCACATCCTCTGTCCTTAGACCCTCACATCCTCTGTCCTTACACCCTCACATCCTCTGTCCTTACACATCCTCACATCCTCCTGTCCTTAGACCTCACATCCTCTGTCCTTACCCCTCACATCCTCTGTCCTTAGACCTCACATCCTCTGTCCTTAGACCCTCACATCCTCTGTCCTTAGACCCTCACATCCTCTGTCCTTAGACCCTCACATCCTCTGTCCTTAGACCCTCACATCCTCTGTCCTTACACCCTCACATCCTCTGTCCTTAGACCCTCACATCCTCTGTCCTTAGACCCTCACATCCTCTGTCCTTAGACCCTCACATCCTCTGTCCTTACACCTCACATCCTCTGTCCTTAGACCCTCACATCCTCTGTCCTTCCCTCACATCCTCTGTCCTTCCCTCACATCGGCACAATAATAATATATACATATAACATATGTAATATTAATGACGATAACGTGCACCGACCGTAGATAGTGGATGCTTAACGGTTCTGTGAGATAAAGCTCATTAACTACAAATCAATATTTAACATTACGACGGATCATTCTACAAAACAATGCTGCTTTGTTTAAGAATTTTTAATTCACTTTCTACACTCTTATCAAGTCATTTTATCAATGTGTGGCAACACAGTCCTGCACTGTAACTGAATTATCATCATCATACAACCACACAATTGTAATAATGTCTGGCAGAAACAAATGCAAATCTTGTGGTCTCTGTGATTGATTACACTGTTAAGTCTGTCTCCTTTGGGTACATGCAATGGCTGCTGACCAATGGAAGCCTGCAATGTAAAAACAGAAATACATAATGTGATCCATCTCAAATTGTAAACATAAACTTTGATAAATTATGAATTATGCAATCTTTTTATTTTAACTTTTCAGTCAATTCAATGAAATGTGGCTTAACTCACCGAAACAATGCCAAAGCATCAAAATACAAAAGTACACATAATATTAATGTGCACGTTAACACAACATTAACACAACATTAAGCATGCTATATAATAATGGTACATACAGTATTACATCCCTTTTATTTTTTTATTTTTCTTCAGCCATGTTGTGCTTCTAACCTCTCCTGCACAATGCTGAAACGTTTTGACTTTTTTAAAATATATGTATATATGTATATGTTCAATCATAAATAAAAAGTACAATAAAGCATGCAATGGGCAATTATTCTGATAATCTGTATAGAAAAATACATCTTTTTTTTTTTTTTTTTTTTTTTACATTTAGTTGGGTAGCCTTGGGCCTTACATTGTGTGGCACCAGGAGCTCAGTGGGCCTTCTGCGCAAGGTTGAAATAGACACAATGACTTATTTGAAATGAGATGCAAAGGTATTGGTTTTATTGAATTTAAAATGAATCACTCTGTTTGGGTTCATTCTCTTAAAGAGAGAGAGAGTGAGGACGGGATCGTACCCTCTATTAAAGTATTGAGTGAGTCAGACAGAGTGGAGATGGAGAGAGTGTTAGAGGCAGATATATGAAGCTGGCAATATAAACTCAGTCAGTGCCCGGCTAGATGCAGCTTCAGAAATGAACATGCTGCAAGAGAAACCCAAAGCATTGTGGGTCGGTCACAACCACAGAGCAAACAATCAAAATTAGGTTGTGATACGATCCCGTGCAAATTTAGAGAAGAGAATTAGGTTTTAAAGTGTAAAAATCCAAATTAGTTTAATATTTCCTCTCCAGTCTAGCAGAGAGGGAATAAGAAGGGCGTTGTGATTGACTGGCGGAGTGTGTGAGAAAGCACATAGAGATGGGCAAATTATATTTGCGTCGATTGAAAGACTGTGTCAAGACGGGATGAATCTAATCCTTTCTACAACAATGACGAGCCTCACAGATTTACCAAACATCAGCCGCTGATTACAGCAGATCAGATGACGATCATAGGAGCGGCATAGTGAAATAAAGATGCGTGGGGAAAACAATGCATTCAGTAATGTCAGTTGATATGACAAGAGCAAGCATTCAAGCAGAGGGTTGGCGTGTTATTACCTGATTATCATTGAATTGTAAAGCCTCTGGAATCTGTTCTATAAAATATGTTTTTTTGTAATTTGGGTGGACTGGCCCTTTAAAAAGAAGGTGAAAGGAGTAGCTCCATACTTTGGGAAGTACACTTATTCACTTACTTGCAGAAAGTTAGATTGGAGCCGAAAGATGATTAGCTTAGCATAGCACAAAGACTGGAAACAGTGAGAAACAGCTAGTGTTACTACCACCTCTTACAATCACCAATTTACAGTTTATTTTGTGTTTGTTTAATCTGCACTAAAACCAAAGCTTAAAAATAACACGTGGTATAACAGGGTTATATGTTCCGTACTATTTCTCGGCCGGTCATGCTAACTTCCTAGAGTTCTAGGTTTTTGTAATAGTTAAACAAACAACATATATTCTTAATTTAAAAAATAGTTGCTAGCTATATTGAGCTACCTTTGGACAGAGTCAAGCTAGCTGTTTCCCCCTGTTTCCAGTCAATATGCTAAGCTAGGCTAACCAGCTGCGACAGAAACAAGATGGGTATCAGTCTTTTCATCTTACTCTCAGGAAGAAAGCAAATAAACTTATTTACCACAATATCATACTATTCCATACTATTAGTTTATCATTTTAACTTAATCACTGTTTCCATTCCTTTTGGGTTAGGAGAAAGTAAAGCAAATATTTCTTCCAAGGCCAGAATCAAACCCGGGACGTTCAGGTTATGCGCTGTAACCCCTTGGCTGCCAAGGCATTCCTTTGTATGCGGGTACAAAATAACCAAATGAGTAACCCGCATATAAAACCTGGAAGTCTAATAATTGAACACATAAAAATCTCTGAAGAGTTTTCAAAAGCTTTTGTTACCCGGCGGATTTAATTAATTTAGTCAGACTCACCAAACAAATCCTTAATTTACATTTTCAAGCATGGAGATTTCATGTCCCCGATGACTTACTGTAATTAACCTGTAATGATGATAATGAGAACAACAACGACTCTGTTTATTATATTAGGAGAGTAATTTAATACAGCAGGCTACTTAATCTCACTGCAGGCCAGAGGGCCGTTCTCATCGAGGCGTAAGTTAGGACGAAGGGCAGGCCACAGCAGGGCAGTGCAGAAATCTGCAGGCCCGCTGAGTCTCTGGGTCAGTGCCATCTCTGTTGGTTCAGTTTAAACTAAGCATAAAGTCTGTGTGAAGTGGAAATTTTCTTTTTTTTCAACCTTGAGGGCAATTGCTGGAAGGAGAAAGGTGGTTGGCTTGTAGCCCAGGACAAAGAGGTAATTGGTTTACAGCAGCCCTGCAGTGGCATATGCCGAGCAGAAGGGTACATATATGTGTCCGTATACAGTGCTCAAAGTGGGCCGGTACTACATTTTACTCTTTCGTGTACCGTGACTTTTTCTTGCGCACAGGCACTTCTCACAAGCTGCAAGTACAGTTTTTTTTATCTCTTTTCATTTAGAGCATGTGATTTTTACAGGGCAAACATTTTCAGAAGAAATAAATGTTCGGACGAAGGCTTTGCTATGTGTGAACAAATAAATAAATATTCAACTATAGCGAGTTTCCTCTAAAAGTGTTTTAGGTATTGTAACAATAATGGTCCAAAGTTATTCAAATTTTCTTGAGCGAAGTCCACCAAACCCATACTTTCCTATCAACTTTTATTCAATGTAGAAATCCAGAATGTGTTTCTTTGTCTTTGTCCTGATGCATTGTATGTACGAGCATCCTGAGTGAGACTCTGCTACTGAAACCTGAATGAATAATTATCAACCTGTCCGATGTTGGCTGGTGTTGATTCCAGGCTGTAGGCATCTTATAGTATACGATAGGGAAATACAAAAGGGTACAAATAACATAGGAAATAACTTTAAGTATTGACACTATCGGTAAATATACAAACCATCATAACCCAATAAGGATGCTGATGTAACGGTTAAAAAGTCTTTGCATGTTTTCCTCAGTAGAAATGGATGAATGGGCAAAAGCAGAGCGGCAGTCGCTGTCTTTTTTTTACCCAAATAGACGCAGTCATGAGACAAAGCTCCAGACGCACAGGAAATGTCAAGGCTCTGCCCCCAGGTCACAGGCATTTGGAGCCTCGATTGGATCTTTTCTCAGATAACCTATAAAACACAATCAGGCTGCGGGAGAAGGCCACAGAGGATAATGAAATGATCTGAATAGCAAGCATAAAACAGCAGTAGAAAAAAAAGAAGAAAAAAAAGAGAAGTGATGAAGGTTTACTGAGAACTGCATTTGAAAATACTGCACTATATGTTCCAGGAAGAAAAGATATATTTAAAACAGGAAATACTATGTGAACCGCCCAAAGCAGAAACCTAAATATTTTAACGTTGCTTGTATTTGTGCACATTTCTTCTGTATTAATATTAGTGGGTCTCTATGTCAGCTGAATATGTATGCAGATGTTTTCATATATTCCTATACATATGCATCTTCATCAGTGTGATAGTATAATGCAAATCACATCCATGTACCGTATTAATATATTAATGCTGCGTTTTTTTCCACTGCTTTGGAAATGAGTTTGGAAACGCTGCCTTTATCAAACAATAACATTAGCTGCAGTCCCAAGAAAACACATGGCAGAATAAATCATTGTGCTGCCGTCTTTAGTCAATTACAGTAATTATTAACCTCCCCCGGGCCCCCCTGAGTAATGTTTGAACTTACCATGTCTCGGAATATTTAATTATCTCAGGAGGAGACTAATTAGCACTTTATTGCAGGTAGTGATACAAAAACAGCCATTATTCAAACAAATAAACAAGCAATTTAAATTCTGTTTCATGGTTGTGTTTCAGCAGTAAGAAAGTGTTTTATGGTGTTTTTCTACAATATATATATATATGATAAATCTAACATAGCATTTTTCTGAATGAACAGTCTGCCATGGTATCTTGCTTATTTGCTCTAAGCAGATAAATGATTTGGCGTCCAAGATGTATCCGTAGGTAAATTAGGGCAAGACATTCCATTTTTTTCAAATTTTCAACCGCAGCACTCAACCTCCCTGATGTTATTCTATCAATAGTAATGTGTCCCTTACTACTTGGGTTTTTTTTTTAAAAATAGTAAATGGTGTGAAATCCTTTCAGGTGTTTAGGCTTAATAGATTCCGGTTGGCTCAGGGATTCCAGGATGTAAAAGTGCTGCTACACCACGATGCATGTGTGATATAAAGTGCTTTAGAAATGTGAGTGGAGCCATTGATATCACAGTTGAACATGAGGAGCAGATTCATGTACAGTATTTTAAATGTACAGTATAGTGTATAAATAAATAAACTTGAATATTGCTGCTCAAAGCATTGACATATAAGGGACTGTACACAAATTATTGGGATGGAAAGTTTGGCTGAACCTTATGTTTGAATTTCCAGATTAAAAAAGCAGAACCGTCCTTCATGTTCATTTTTTAAATTTCTTTGGGCCCCCCATAAAGAACAAAAAAAATGCAAAAGTTCAAGAATTAATTAATAATTTATATCTTAAAAGAGCAATTCATTTTCACAATCTACACAAATAATATGAACATTAGTAGTGAGTTCACCAATTATTCCAGCCACTCTCTATGCTTAAAACAAGAGCTACTACCTTCTACACTACTGGTAAGCTCTTTGTTTCACGCATAAGAGATTTGGTTCCACGTGCAAAGTGATGTAAAGAAAACAAAGCGTTAAGAGTCTTGGTTGCAGTTGGGTCAACTGTGGAATAATGGACAATAAAGTGTGTGAATTCAAATGTAAGCCCATGGACAAATAACGTCCAACTGATCATGCAACTGTAAACATCCATATCATGGCTCACAGAGAGGCCATCTCTTTGATTTTACTAGTTTGACCTCTTTTGTTTGGATGACAAAGGAAGGCTGATTTAAAATATATATATAAAAAAAAGAAAACTACACTCCCTTCACTAGCAAAATAAATAAAACATAAAGTAGCCGCTACATATATACACGTCCCCCCTTTGGACCGGCCCCTCACCGCTAATCATTTTTGTACAGTCCCTAAGAACAACTGTGTGACTGGGTATCGATCACACATCAACAAGTGAAGAGAACACAGTGTGATTACGAAGAGAGTGACTGCAATTTCCCACCACCAACTGATCTGAAGGCGCTGTTATTCCAACAGTGAGCACAAGATGGCGTACTTGTTTCTGTCCTTCCATTAACGGCGCCTCAGAGAGTAGGGGTAGCTTTTTTCCCATTCACTCAATGGCTGTTACATCATGCATCCTCCAACTGACAACCTGCACTTATTAGAAAACTGAAGAGAGGAGAGAGGAGAGAGAGAGAGAGAGAGAGTGAGCAAATCATTTTAAAAAACTTCCCCCAAATCCCAGTGGACACGACCCGTCTCCTGCAAGGAGTAGCATGTAGCTTCGTGCCACCATTACGCAATACTGGTTGGTACTAATGAAAAGCAGTTAGGCTCCAACGGGTAGCGGAGCAGCCTATGCCAGGTCCCAGTTTGTGCGTGGGGGTGTGTGTGGAGGCGTCAGAATGGGAGGGGGGAAGGGAGGGAGGGAGGGGTGCCATAAGTTTGTGCGGTGCCATGCGCATTATTCCATTCTACGCCCACGCAGCTAAACTAACTACTGCAACAACTAACAACACGCAGGAGAAGAGCTAGTCACGAGTTAAACATTGTGCAGATACACGGAGGCGCATGAATTCATACACGTCGTTCTTAAACGTTCTTATCTGTCAGTGTGATTTAACCCCACTTGTCTTTCCATCTCCGGGAAGTTTGACGAGAGCCATCAGACGGAAGGAGCTAGTTTTCTTTTCTTTCCTTTTTTTTTTTTGACATGTGAACAGCTGGGGCCTTCTGTGTTGTGACTCCTGCTGCCACATCTGGTGTGTGTGTCGCCCGTATTTGCCGGTGTGTGTGTGTGTGTGTGTGAGTTTGACGAATTCTGCCACATCTGGGAGGCGGTCCAGCTGTCCCGCTCCTCACACGTCTGGACGGCGTCCTGCAGACACTTTGCTGTCACTCCGGGTTACCTGGAGCCCACCTCACGGATAAGAGGCGAGACACCGGCTATACATGTGCATCCAAGGCGCCACAACTGTGTGTGTGTGTGTGTGTATGTGTGTGTGTGAGAGACTGGGTTATGCTTACCAGAGCGTGTATGCATACGAGTTTGTGTGCAAGTGAGAATCCCTGTGTGCGTGTGACACCGGGTACATGCGTGTCCTCGGGGCTAAGGCTCCAGTCTTCACACCTCTCAGTTGAAAACACACCCAGAAAGACACACCAGGCTCAGTGTATGTGGGTCAAAGACTCTGCCTTCAGAAGGAATATTTTTCAAGCACATCTTTCCAAAATGCAAACATATTTAAGGAAAATTTACATTTAGGAAAAGATTGCCAACACTAGCACTTAATTTCAGAAGCATGTTATCAAGAATGCTATCAATGCAAATTACTTTCCCTACCGGCAGCATTCATTTTATAGAAAGTTGCTGTTACATTTGAACCAAAATACTCCTGATATTTTACCTTAAGTAAAGTTTTTTTAAAAACTGCATGACCTCACAGATACTGTATATTCTGGATCACCTTGTTCCAGAACACCTACAAACACATTTCAAACCGAGTGAAGGATTCACAACCAACCCATAAATACCCTATGCATCATTTTAATTTTAATTGGAACCTTGGAAATTTTCACTAGAATTTGAAATATATATTATTTTTAAGTATTAAGTTTAGAAAAGACACACATTTGTAAAGATGGCAACCGAAGAGGTTATTGGTTTGAAGTTTCTTTCTACGTGTCCGGGTTAATTAAAATGAGGTGAGGCCCATTCAAATTTGTGATAAAAAGGGTGATAAATATACAAGAAAAAAAACATAAAATGTGTAAATATATGGCGATGCATCTATTCACGTAACCTAGGAACTGTATGAAAAATATTAGAGTGAGCTAAGGGCCAGGAAAGAGGCATGGTAATGTTTTTCTTTGTGCTGAAGGAGTTAAAGGGTAGCAGGGGGAGGTTTTTATATTTTTTCATTGCAGATTTAAATTTGATTTCATTCTCCCTTTGTGCTGCGAGACATAAAGTCGCAGTTTGGTTCAGAGCAAGTCAAACTGTTGCCAAGATATTTAGAGCTTTGCTGTAAATGTACTCTTAGTCAGCAGTTCAAAGCCCCTCTCCCACCCAAATAATTTATGTACAGTCCCTTCACCTTCATTTGACAAAAAACCTCAGTAACACTTGCTGTAAAACTTACTTTTTTAAAGGCGGCTACAACAGAGATACAAACAAACAACATGAGACAAATACAGAGCAAATACATACCACAAAATCTGAATTACAACAGTGCAGAAGGCAATTTGCCAATAGGAAGAATACAAAAGATCACACCTTAGAATTTGTCCAAAATGCCAAATTCATGAATAAAGAAAAATGTGAACAGAAAATATATTTGTGATCATTTATTTAACATTCAAGTTAATTTTTCAAGCAAAATGCCCCAAAATTTCATTGCTTACAGGTTCTCAAATGAGAATATTTTCGCTTGTATTCTTAGTCTTCTGTCACACTTAACTGAATACATTTGGGTTTTGGACAGTTGGTTCGACAGATGGGCATTTTCATTCGTTTCTGACATTTCTTATGGCAAAAAAATCATTGATTTAATAAGCAAAGCACTCACTCACACTCAATACTTACAGATTAAATGAGAAAGAAAATAGAGGTTATTCGCAGGCGTCAAAAGGACTTCTATAACGACCAAACACGATGCAGTACACTATAGTAGAGTGGTGTACATATAGTATGTTAGACATCTGCCTATTCACTGTTTCAGAAGCAATTCTGTGTGTGTGTATGTGTGTGTGTGTGTGTGTGTGTGTGTGTGTGTGTGTGTGTGTGTGTGTGTGTGTGTGTGTGTGTGTGTGTGTGTGTGTGTGTGTGCCTGGATGTGTAACGGGGAGCCTTGGAGTGAGACAGTACCGCCGCACTACTCAGCGTTCCAGCGAGTACGTCTCTTTCTGCTGCCTTCGTGGACGGTTGCCAGTTCTGCACCTCCAGATCAGTGCAACATGCATCTCTCCCCAAGCACTCCACCACTGAAGAATCTCCACTCTAATTAACTGAGATTACAGCAATTAGCAGACCATTAATCACACCCTTATTAGTTTAGCCAGGCAGAGAAGAGGAGAGAGGGACGGAAAGGGAAAGTGCAATCGGATGGGAAACAGGGGAGGAGGAAGAGGAGGAAGAAGAGGAGGAGGAAAAAGATAGAGGGGGAAGAGAGAGGTTCTCCTCTTGGCATCGAAGCAGCCTGTGATTTCACACTGCATTCTCTCTCACATAGCGTAGCTTTAGGAGCGAAAAACAATGCCTTCCTGATTAATACATGTCTGCGTTGTACAGTGTGTGTGTGTGTGTGTGTGTGTGTGTGTGTGTGTGTGTGTGTGTGTGTGTGTGTGTGTGTGTGTGTGTGTTTTTATATTAAAGTGTGTGTATGGTGTCGAACAACAAGCGGTTGCATGCAGAAACATCCTGGTGCAATTTTAAACTTGACTTGAGATAGAGGAAGTGTAGATTTAGCGTTTAATGTGCTGGGTCCTTAAGACAACTGTGTGTGTGTGTGTGTGTGTGTGTGTGTGTGTGTGTGTGTGTGTGTGTGTGTGTGTGTGTGTGTGTGTGTGTGTGTGTGTGTGTGTGTGTGTGTGTGTGTGTGTGTATGCTGGGGCGATGGTGGGTGGCAGAGTGTGAGTTTGAGTTGGCACGGGCGCTGGTATGTTAAAGCATAGAACGTGTGTGTGTCTGAATGCATGGTGTTACAGTATCGGTGAGAAGAACTGCGTGTGTGTGTGTGTGTGTGTGTGTGTGTGTGTGTGTGTGTGTGTGTGTGTGTGTGTGTGTGTGTGTGTGTGTGTGTGTGTGTGTGGGGGGGGTGAGGCAGTGTTTGTTAAGGAAAGGAGTGAGAGTGAAGCGGCTTCAGAGGATACATAAAAAAAATCTTAAAAAACGCTCTGGTACCATCCTCCATCTACTATCCTCTCCATCTCTCTCTCTCTCTCACTCTTTTTTTCTCCCCCTGCTCCCCCCCCACCACCACCCTCCAACTCGCCTCCCCCTCGTCAGCAAGCGGGGTCAAATGTTATTCCCTCCTCGTTGTCACGGTTGCCAATCACCTCACATTCTGTAGCAACTGTTTCCAAGGCAACGGAGGGATCCGGTTGCCAGGCACCGAGAGCAATGCATGTGATTGTTACTTATTTATTTAATTCCATCTTTATCTATTTGTTCATTCTAAATGCGTCCGCACTCGCTGTTCACGTGCGCGCGCCGGAGCTCTCTCTCTCTCCATGCGCCAGAAATACACACACGTATACAAACATACACACACACACACACACACACACACACACACACACACACACACACACACACACGCTGTTATCACTGTTCCTCTCACACACTTTTCTCTCGTTCTCACATGCACCCATACGTGAACTGTAATCTTTTTTTTTTTTCTTTCCTGCAAAAACACACACATATGCACGCAGGAACACCACACACTCACACACCCACACGCACACACACACCGACTCGTATGACCCTGGCGCTAACTAACTAACCCATCTGCATTTACCACAGGTGTGAAACGTGCGCATTGGATGACAAACAGTGATTATCACAGCAATAAGGATCCTAATCTGAGCTCCCGCTCTCCTCCTGGCCTTCTGTTCCCTCCTCTCATCTGCCACGTCTCACAGGAGCTGCACAGTGATAAAGACAGGCCCTAATGAGAGGGCTCTTATTGCACTGTGATTTCCTCCCTCCGTCCCTCCGTCCCCCTACTCCCCCTCCTCCTCTCCATATCCATCCTCCTCTATACCTGCAGCATCCTTTCTCTCTCTCTCTCTCTCTCTCTCTCCATCCATCCATATATCCATCAGATCCCTGCAGCCACTCCTGCACGCACGCTGCCTTTTGTTTGTCTGGATAAATATTACAGGGTAATTGCAATGGAGTGACCCATCAGGGGGGATTGCCGCTTTCACCGCATGGCCACATCCACAAGACGCACTTATTCATTCTGGGTCTATTGTCTCTGTTTGCTTTAGTGCCGTGGTGAGTGCAGGCAGAAGTATGGGGGGGGGGCAGCTTGGATGGAGGAGGAAGGAGGGAGGAAGGAGGGGGAAGGACGGTGGGGAGAGGCTTCAGTTTACCAGGTTGATTCTGGTGGTGGTTGGGGTGGGGGGGGGGGGGGTCGCTTTGGCGTCGGCCCGCTCACGGGTGCAACAACCGTTTGCCGGGCCCGCGTTTTCGCCGCGCCTGAGTTTCCGCCGCATTCCTGTTGAGAGGCAGCTAGCTGTTGTGCGGAAAGCACAAATGATTAATCATGTTTATCATTGTCGGCCCTACGGGAAGCTGAGAATGAAGAAATATCGGTGATTTGAGTGGTGGGCATGTAGGCAGTGTTCCTGATTATACAGTCCTGTGGTTATGCAGTGCAGGCAGATCAACTGTGCTTCGGAACAACATTATATTCTGTGGAAACAGGTGCTGGAAATACTGGCTACAGATCATTAATTATGTACTGGTGATATATATTTTAGCCATGCTAGCAGAATGACACTAAAAATGGAGATATTGTTTTGTTGTTGATAACATTTTACACAGATACTAATGGTCCCCAGAGCATGACTCCTACTTACTCACTCTCTTACCCTCTGACTTTTCCTCCAGCATCATCAACATGCTCAACAATTTCATCTTCTACTAAAATAACCCAACTACTGTTTAATTCATGGTGCCCCGAGGTTGAACCCTAGACATTTTGATGGCCCCCTAACTTTTCCTGGTGACAGTTTCCACTCATTCTGTGAAATATTTCAAGGTCTACTCGATGGATGCATAACATTTTCCGTGGAAATTCATGGTTACCAGAGGATGAATCCTAATGACTTCTCTGATCGCCTAACTTTTCCTTTGCTTTTAGTAAAATGTCTCTAGAACTTATAAATGGGTTGCCATGAAATTTGGCACTGACATTCATGTTCCCCATCAGGATGTATTGCATAACTTCGATGATCCCCTGACTTCAGCTGTAGTAATGGTAACATGCTAGCACACTAAAGGAAGACGTGTTAGCATTTAGCTCAAAGCATTGCTGTAACTTATGTCACATTTCCACTGCATGGCACGACATGGTTCGACTTGACTCGCTTAGAACCTTTATCTTTTGGTTTTCCATTGGTGAAAGTTGTGGTTAGTACATGGTACTGTTTTTGGTACCGCCTCTGTCGAGGTTTAAAGCGAGCTGAGCCGATACTAGACGATTAAAACAGGGGTATTCGTCACTAAAATTGTCACTAGCACAAGTTTATACAGAGTGATGAGCTACCATCAATAACGACCACAGTTGTTTTATTTACTCTACCCAGATTTATTTTAAATGACAAAAAAACACGCCGTGGTCAATTGACGTAGTACAGACGTTCTTTTGTTTGGTTGAAAGGATCCAGAGAACATAAAGAGAATGATAACCAAGGATACCGCTACAAAGATCAGCTAAGAATCCTGCTTACATTGAGATTGTAATATCTGTAGTGGAAAATGAAATAGAGAAAAGTACAGAGGAACCAAAAGCGTATTGAGTCAAGCCGACCCGTTTAGTGGTAATTCAACATAAGTTCACTCTTGCACTCTCTCTCTCTCTTGCAGAGCTGCTAGCATGGCTTTATACTGTTACAGACAGTGTGTGTGGTGGAAGATGGTGGAAAATTGTGGCTTTACACGCAGCTAAATGGAAGTGAAGACGATGTGGATACCTGTAGAATACAATGCAATTTAAAAAAACCTCATAAATGGTTTGGGCTGCAACCCATGCTTGTTTTTTTATTATTGATTAATTTACCAAATACTTTCTTACAATAATAGTTTGATAAAAGGTCCAATAGAAGGTTCCAGAGCGGAACATGACTTCTTTAAAATGTATTGTTTTACCCCAAACACAAATAAATTCAGTTTACTATAACATACAACTTTTACTTGATAAATGACTCAGTTAACTGTCAAAATTGTTGATACAAATTTCCTGCAGACGGACTAATCGATTCATTGTTTCAGCTCCAAAAATGGGCCATTTCTCATGCCATTGTTGTATTAAAATGTGAGGCGCTCATGTTATTGTGTCAGCTCCCTGTATAAATTCTCAGTATTAATCAGATATCATAGAAAAAACAAACTAGTGAAGCAGGTAATCAGTGTAGGCAGGGAAATCAATCGGATCTTTAATTGCTGTGTGGAGGAAGAGACAGAAAAATTGCACACACACACACACACACACACACACACACACACACACACACACACACACACGAACGAACATGCACGGAGACGGAGAGACAGTGGCGCTGATGTGAGTGGAGTCTCTAGGGAGTGGCGTGGAGAATCCTCTTGGCTGGGTATTTCCAGGGTTTAGCACACAGACACAGTTTTCTGTCAAAGGGCCCTTTTACATGGATGAGCCCCAGAAATAGAGGGATTTGAATAATCTTATTACACCCCATTACAATAACACTAATATGATCCAATGCCCCGCAAACTACACCACGCAGGGGAAATTGACAATTTTGACCACCCCCGGAGACGGGGACGGGGGGGGGGGGGAGTACATCATGTAATTTTAAAGAGAATATTTTTGTATAATATATTTGTGCATTTAACCAACATTCCAGCTCTGACACAACGACTGGATTATTGATTTAATCCAGGTGTTAGTGGAATACTTCATCACATCCTGTTCTTTAGTAAAAGTAGCGAGACCATAGTGTAATAATACTACTACAAGTACAATATCTGCATTTAGCAACGTGTACTTTTACTCGTAATGAAGCAAATGAACCCTTTAATCCTGTTGTAGATTATTTTATATTATGGGTTCATTATCACTTAAACATCAATGAGTAAGTATACTGTTATAGCTGGTCGAGGCGGAGCTAATTTTAACTATCTATAAATGTTGGGCAGCTTATTCGGAATATTCTAATAAAGACATTTCTGTCTTTTATTGAGTCCTTAATTATTCAAAGAATCTGTTTAACACGCTTACTACAAGGCTCCTTAAAGCTGAGAGGAACTGCAGGTTCTCCGTAGGTTCATCACGACGAGCAACACCTTAGATATTGCCACGTTGTTTTCACATCATCATTTAATTTGTTGCTATTATACAAATATTCATTCAAGGCAGCTTCGAGAACTCACTTGCGGACTAAAATGACTCGATAAGAAGAATGTGTTTTGCACCGAGCAATGTATCATGTTTTAGAGCTCATTTTGTATTTAAAAATCGGAATGTGCAAAATTGCTGTCCATTAAATGTATTGAAGGGATATATACTATTAAAGGTAGGGTTGGTTATCTTGTTGGAAAGCATTTTTGATTTTTTCGTGGAATTTTATTTTCAATATATCCTGAAAAAAACCAATTAAGGTATGTGTGGCTGTCGCAGTACTGTAATTAGCCTGTCCAATTGTTTAATTTAGCCCAAATGTTGTGAAAGGACGGGCTACCTGCCTGCAAGATCATTTTGGGGGAGTGGCTTTGAAAGGAAGGCCTAAAGGGACTGAACGGGCTGTCCATGTTGCCAACTTGGAAACTTTCTCCCTGGATTTAGAGACTTTTGTAGCTTGTGCTAATTTCACTTTCTCTCGGTTGGATAATTTTTAAACTCTAGAGTACTCTTGCTTGTCTTCTCAAGATTACCAACCATGCCATTGAGTACATTACCCTTTTTCAAATTTAGTAGATTAGAGTAGCGGAAAAATGGAAAGCACCTCTGAAAGTGTACCAAAACGTGTTACTATCCACCACTGCATCCTAACAGTGTTTCCTCCTCTACTGTCTGCTGCTACCAGAGTGTCTCCTTGTCCCCCGTCTCTGTCTTTCTGTCTCGTCTTCCCCGCCCCCTCCTCCTGTTGGCTCAGAGAACAGCTGAGAGTAGACTGAGATTTATCTCTGACTTTCTAAATGCGTGCCTCATACCTGCCCGTCTGCCCGCCAGCCAGTCTGGATATTGGATTTGCTCTTTGACTGTGACCTTATACGCAGCGAGACCACGGGAGCTACTGCGACTGCTGGACCTTCTGTCCTGCCGTGCAGAGTCGTGTCTTCCTGCCCAGCCCCCCGACCAAACCCTGAACACACACACACACCCCCACACACACACACACACACACAACCCCCCATGCCTCCCCACTCATCCACCGTGTGCACTTATTGGATTCCCTTCTTCAACCACGCGCTCTGATAAGGGCATCTGTCAAGCGGATGAACAATCAGAGCTAAAAAGGTGTGTGATGCACGCTTGGAAGGATCTTACTTCCTGCAGAGGGCCGAGAGGATGCTGGGCAGAGTCTTAGGGGGCCACAAGCGGGACTCTGGTTGAGGACTGCCGCCGCCGTATTGTTCTGTGTCTGTTAACATCCGTTTGCAGGCGTTGGTGATGGCTTCCGCTCAGCTACGCGTATTCTCAAGCAATAACATCGACATCTGTATTATCAACCCAAGAATACCCGTGGTCGAGACGGGAGCAAACGGTCACGCCACCTCACTCCCCTCCACCTTCTCTCCCCTCTCATTCTCTCTCTCTTGTCTCACACCTCCCCCCTTTTTTCCCTGTTTGATGCTATACAGCGGGAGAGAGTTGGAGGGAAGGGTGGGGATTTTATGAGCTGCTGAAACTGTCCAGGTTCCTGCAAGAAAAAAAAGACAACTGTTGTTGGATTGATTCATGAAACAACTAGGGCTGCAACTAATGATTTTTATATGAATTAATCTGCACAATATTTGCTCCATAAATCAAGGATCTCTCGTTTGGTTTGACCAGAAACCCAAAGACAATAAGTTGATGACAAACAGAAGAAGCAAATGGAACTAGAAACATTTTTTTTCACTATTGCTCTGAAAAAGAATTAAAACGACTGATATTTTTCTGTCGATCGACTAAATGATTAATCGCTTCAGCTTCAACGAAAAGAGTTATCGCGTCTCCACAAGTGTTGACGTGGATGCCACATTGACATATTAAGATTATATTTTCTTCAGGAGACGACCACAACCGATTAGCGCTGAGCAATCAATTATAGAAAATGGGATTGGATTGTTTGCGAGGCGGAGTTTTATCCGTCTAAAGGCCCATTCTCCATTGCGCGGAAGTCCTCACTAATTGGCGGTAAAATATCTTGCACTTTAATGGCGTCGACAACAATGTGACAGCAACAGCGTCATTTTTTCCAGAATCTTGAATTTACTGTCACACCGACACACACCGTTTCCACAGCAGCATGAGAGCAGTGAAAGGAAAAAGAAGCAAGGAGAGCGTGATGGAGCGCCGCGCTCACACAAACAGTCATTTTGTCACAGCGCGCCAGGGCGCAATAAAGTTTGGGCTTTTTTTATGTTTACAATGCTTGTAAACCCTGACTGAGCGCAATGCAAGGAGGTGGGAGATGTGAGCTCTGCCGTGTTTATCGTCGAGAGCCACAGTCGCATGCGTACATCTAACGGGGAGCGAGGGCTGCCCCCCCCATGCCGCACACATGAGAGGGGACCAGGAGGAGAGAGAAAAGATAATACAGACGAGACGGAGAGAGGAGGAGAAGAAGGCGACATGACAGCATCCGAGTGAGACAGGAATGAGGGAAATGTCAGGGAGCAGAAGAGAAGGAGGAAGAGTGTGTGTGATTTTCAAGAGGAGAAACCGAGAGCAGGAAGGAGTGTGTTTGTGTGCGAGGGACTGAGAGGTGGTGGTGGTTGGGGGGTTGGGGGGTATCAGCTGGGCCTCGGACTGTCATTCTATGACATGATTGGCTGTGTCAGGAAGAGATAAGCAGTCTTCACATCCCCCCCCACCCCATGCCTTCGCATCTTCAAGGCCCCCGGAATCAAACGGCGGAGAACACCGCTCGGCGTTCCTCTGTGCTGAGAAAGAGAGACTACATGAAAGGGAGCCGTTCGTGCTATTATTCACACACCTCTGCATGTGAAATACCACACTTTTTCTTTCTTTTCTTTTTTTTTTTCAAAGGGGCGGATGCGGAGGGAAAGAAAAGGATGGAAATAAAGGTGGCAGAAAGACAAAAAAAACCCGCTGTCTTTTTGAAAAATGTTAAGATATTTTCACAGGGAGTTTTTAGCAGGAATATGGCTTCCTGGTTCCGAAGGGGGGGGGGATCTCAAATTCCCAGCATCTTTAGCACTCTTTGTTCCTCCTCCGCCCGCCGTAAGCTCTCACATTAGACGGCATTAGGGGAGGGAGACGGAGCGAGGAAGAGCAACTCTCCTCTCTCCCCTCCTTCGGGACCTCACATCTAAACTCTTAACTGTCCCGGTGGCCTGTCCAGAACCCCCCACCCCAGCTCCCCTGACTCCAGCCAACCACCCACCGTTGTGTCATCTGAGAGAAATCCCCCAAATGAACCATTGCCCCATTACTAGAAGCTCTGACACTCCTGTATAGATCTACAGGATTATAGAATAGGTAGGAATTATAAGGTATTACTAGGAATTAGTTTTTATAAGCAGCGGCTTAAACCGTCACGTCTGATGAATCAAAAAAAGTCCAGTGAAAGGAGTTGTACACACGGATCCATTGATGCAAGAGGTTTAAAGGCAACGTGTACGTTGGCTAGGACCCAACACGTCGAGGATCCATTGTAGCGGTTAGACCTCGCGAGGATGGAGCGCTTTGCTCTGGAACAGACAGACTTGCACTGGCATCACCGGCAATCTGTGGTGTCCTCCCCAAACAGCTCCCCACTATGCGCCGCATCAATTATTCAACATATTTATCTATGCAATTTGACGGCCTCTCCCCCCTTCTCCAGCTCTGAACAAAATTGCGGAAGCATGCTAACACCGCTCCTGGGCCCGGGGCTCGAACTGCCGCGAGAGGCTGACCACGGGAGAGAGCTGTAAACAATCACTTGACACTTAGCACTTGTTTTTTATCATTTATTTGGTCTGTCGGGGCTAAACGCAGGCCATACGTGCTGTAGGTGGGACCTACTTTTTTATAAATGCGCGCAGGAGAGACCTGTGGAGCTTTCACAATGCCAACAAAAAGCCTCCCTCCCTCCCCCCATCGGTATACAAATGCATGTGCACACTCACACACCCTCCCCGTCCCTTTCTTCCTCTTCCTTCCCCACCAAACCGGCATTTAGCGTGACACACACACTCCGAGGAGCCGGGGAAGCCAATTATCAAACAGATGTCAATGTATGCGTTACAATACAGAGGGGAGCCCAATTACCACACAGATGTTTTGTTTTTTTCTTCCTCTCGCTACTTGCTTCTCCTTTTTTTTTTGTTACCCAGCATCCTCTCTGCTCAAGGCCCTCTGAGGATGGCCCAGTCCCCCCCCCCACCCACCCCTCCCGTACCGCCCCGAAAAAACACACATACACACACAAACACAAAAAAAACACCCGCCACCGGTCCACAGTAGGCGAGGTGTGCACACACATGTGTATACGCACAAGGCAGCCTTTAGCGAGCCAAATGGAGAGCATGCGGATGTCAATCAACAGGGTGGGGGGAGGCAGTGTGTGTGTGTGTGTGTGTGTGTGTGTGTGTGTGTGCTTGTGTATGTGCTGGGGGGTGGGCGTCGGGTAGCAGGCGGAGGAGTGTAGGGGGCCACGGATCAGAACCAAGGACAGCTCCCAGCGGAGAGATATGTGCTGCTTTGCTGCGTTACTAAATGGAACTCTCCCGCTGCACACACACACACACACACATGGATACACGACTAAATGGACACGCTTGTGTATGCACCCAATGCTTGCAATCAGACACGTTCAGGCGCACGCATACACATGTTGCAATCACAAGTGCACACTCAAACACACACACACACACACACACACACACACACACACACACACACACACACAGCATCCTTGTCCCAAGCGCTAACTGCGCTTTAGCAATCAACTGCTAGCTCATTCCTGTTTCCCCTCTTCATCCATCTCTTCTAATGGATTCCCAAGGCTTCGACCAATCTTTATTTTTTCCTCTTCCTCCCTCCCTCTTTTCTCCTCCTCCTCCTCTTCTTCTTCTTTGCTCTCTTCTTCCTCTCCTCTCCTCTCCTCCTTTTGATGAGGGGGGTAGAGGAGCCTAAAGAGACGGAGAGCCGAGCCCACATGAAACCTAGGAGATGGAACTTTATGTCTCTCTCTCTCTCTGCTGCTTGATCAATAGGAATTTAATGGACAAGGATTGAGTTCAGGGAGTTCATGCTTGCCAACGTGCCCGAGGGGGCCGAGAAACACACACACACACACACACACACACACACACACACACACACACACACACACACACACTCATTCAAATTGACTATCTCTGTCCGTGGTGAATTGCAAATGCTGTAAATTCAATCGATGGTGGACTCTATAGGCGGAACCTGCTTTGATGCGGATTGAAATAAGAATTCACTGGTTATTGAATGACACAGCTCACTGGGGGGTGGGGGGGTCTATAGGAGAAAAGCTTGAATATTTCA